>NW_007733340.1:60530-71259 GCF_000696425.1 Galeopterus variegatus | reverse complement strand
ACGGAGGCATTAGAGAATGCCAGTCCAGGGTGATAGGGCCAGCAGAGGGGAGGGGAGGGCCAGGCGATGATTCCAGAGCCCTGTTCTTTTCAGCCCTTCCAATTAGAAACAGGCAGTCCCCAAAGAGACTCAGATCTCGACTCCCAATGCAAAAGCAGAGAAGCCATCCCAGAGTTTCAAGGAGAGGTTTTTAGAGAAGTGTTCATGAGGTGTGAGGTGTGTTGTCAGGTGTGAGGGGTGGGAGAAGGAAGGGAAGGGGGAGGGGGAGGGAGAGGGAGAGAACTTTTTACTCGCCTGAGGGACTTCTGCTCACACCTTTAAGGCTAACATGCTAAACACCAAGAGATCCTTGTGCTGGAGCCTTGTCTCACCCCCCCCTGCAGCCCCCAGGCTAATTCACAGAGGAGAGGCTCCTTCCCCAACAGAGCTGGACATGGATATGGGAGGAACCTGCCTCTGCAGTGGCAGGAAGGCAGGGCCCCATGTGTCCCACCGTCACAGACCCCCCACCTATGCTGCCATCCTGTGTTTCCCGGCTTCCCACACCTAACTGTGGGCTCCTGCAGGGCAGGGGTGGGGGCTGGGCATGTGGGGTTTCCAGAGGCAGGTCACAAGGACTTCCCTGTGGCATCTGCTGGCCCCTGACAGCCATGCTCCCACCTCCCCATCATAGGAAGCGTGTGGGTCCGTGGGCCAAGCATCGCTCCAACCCACCTTCAGAGTCAGAGATGTGCGTTCAAATGCTGGCTCAATTCCATGTCCAACCTGCAAGGCCTCCAACAGCGATTTACCCTCTTAGAGCTTCAGTGTCCCCTTAGGTAGACGGTGCCTGTCTGACCAGGGAGGGGGAGAGGATGCTAGAGGCCAATACTCACGGAGCTCTAGACAGAGATTAGGGACAGCAGGGTGTAAAAGGCCCACAGCCTCCACTTACCCACCACCCAGCCCACCCCAGGCACTACTGTCTGTGCTTCACACGCATCGCCCTTTTTAATCTCATAATCAACCCTCTTAGAGCTTCAGTGTCCCCTTAGGTAGACGGTGCCTGTCTGACCAGGGAGGGGGAGGGGATGCTAGAGGCCAATACTCACGGAGCTCTAGACAGAGATTAGGGACAGCAGAGTGTAAAAGGCCCACAGCCTCCACTTACCCACCACCCACCCCACCCCAGGCACTACTGTCTGTGCTTCACACGCATCGCCCTTTTTAATCTCATAATCGCCCTGTACATAGGATTTATTATCCCTCTTTACAGATGAGGAGCTGAGACACAGACACTTAGGGAGCATGCACAAAGTCATAAGGCCCACAAAGTCATAAGGCCCCGGGGACCTAAAGCTGGGAGCCTGCCTCCAGGATCCACGTGTGTAAACTCAGCATCATCCCCCTCCTCTCTGCCTGGCCAAATCCCACCACCCCTTGAACTGTCCCATGCTTCCTTCCAGAAGTGCTCGCTCCCTCTCCCTCCTTGAATTGTTCTGTATATTGGACACCCTTCATCCTGTCCCCGTGCTTATTAGATCTTTTTTGGATCAGAAATGCTCCAACACAACCCATCACGCTCTCACTCTAAAATGATCAATCACAGGCAACAGCAATAATTTACAGGGATTTCTGTAAGGTCGTTTATTGCATTAGGGTACCTGGCCAAGGGGCCTCCAGTGGAGGCTGAAGTCCAGCCCACACTTCATTCAGCAAGCCCTGAGCCCTGGGGAGGGAAGCCAGGAGAAAGAGGACCATTTTGACAACAGGTCTGCCCAGAGAGGAGGCTCCTTTTGCATTTTTTCCTCCTACAAATATTGGGTGCCATTTTTTTCTAATTTGCATAAAGGCCCCTATGAGCTAGTGTTGGCCATGACACTTATAGGATTCCAGGGGAGCAGAAGCCCCAGAAGCCCATCCGTGGAAAGGCCAAGGGGCACGATGGTTCCTCAGGTCAAAAACTGTATAGTCATCCCTCACTATGTGGATGAATGATGATGCTGGCACCATCATGTTGGTCAATAGTCTGGGACTTGGAACATATTTCTCCAGATATGGCATTCTCAGGGTGTAAAGGGCTCTGCACACAGGTCACATGTTGGTCAATAGTCTGGGACTTGGAACATATTTCTCCAGATATGGCATTCTCAGGGTGTAAAGGGCTCTGCAGAGTCCCCCAAACCTCCTGATCTTGCCCTATAGGAATCACAAGCAAACACCATTGGTGTGGGTAAATGCATTCAGGCTCGATGTGAGGATAAAAATCAATGTGCCTAAGCCTGTGCCTGGCATATAATAAATACTCAATTTATACTGCAGACCTTTTTAGGGGCTGATTCTCTGCCAAAAAGCTGAGTTTAGAAGTCTGACTGTAGAAATGAGTTTTGCAAAAACACTCCAAGAGAGAAGCTCTATCAAATGCACATCATATTCTTATGATCCAAATATTTTTCTTAAATAAACCCAACATAGCAATGATGGGAACCATCCTGGGGACGTGCAGAGATAAGCCAGGAAAGGGGAAAAGTTTAGTGGCAAGTCTCAGATGGCCAAAGAGTGAGAGAAACAAACGGCTTCTGTAATTTTCTTCTTTCCAGATTTATTGAGGACCTTCAGGGTGTTGGGCAGAATGTAGAGGGGAGAACTTTGTACATATCATCTCTTTTAATTCTCACAATGACCCTGTGAGAGCAGGTATTACCATGCCTAGGAGGACCCTGGAAGTCAGGGGGTTTAGTCACGGCTCCAGGTCCCACATTAGTGTGTAAAGGCAGAACTGAATTTGGACACTCAGGTCTGGCTCCCCAGTGGTCCTCCTGCAGGGAGCCTGGATTTAAAGCCCAGCTCTGCTATTTCCTACTTGTATGCGTTTGGACAAACCCCATGCCCTCTTTGAGGGATAATAAAACAGGGACAATTGTGGTTCTGACCTCAGAGTGCTGCTGGATGACTGAATAATATAGGATAGTACTCAGAAGAGTGCCTGGCACTTATGTGCTGTTCATTTCACTATCAACGCCGTTCCTTTGATCATGCTGTCTGGAAGCTGGTGGTTTGACAGTGGTGTGCAGAGGGAAGCCACGAGTGTGAGAGCACATGCTAGCATCTGCCCCAAGTGCTGTCCAGCAGTCCAGAATTCCCATCTGTGCACTCGGGAACACACCAGTTGTTTGTCAGCAAATGCCCTTTCTTGTTGAGGGGATCCTGACACAGAAAAAAACGGAGCTGCTTCTGGCAGAAAACAGCCAGGTGGGAGACCTGCTCTAGGGTGAGCCATTGCTCAGGAGGGACGATGGCTGTTGAGACCACATGGAGATGGGGATCTCAGGATTTCTCTGTTGCCTCCCCAGTGAGCTTTCTCTTAATGGGGCTTACACAGCGTGGAGCAGGGAGTGGGGGCGGGGTAGCTTGGGCTCAGGGAACGTCAGGAGAAGGCAGTGTAGAGTGAACACAGGGCAAACCCCTTAAAGAAACTGCATACTGAAAACTCCTTCTTCCCACATTATAAAAGTGCCTGGAATAAGACGGGAAGAGCATCAGAAAGGGAACTGAGGAACTGGACTCCAGGTCTTCTCCTACCATTAATCGGGCCAGTCTCTTTGCCTTTCTGAGCTTCAGATGCTTCCTCTGACAATGTGGTTGCTGGGGCCCAGCCTGGACCAGAGCCCGTCCAGATAGGAAATGATGAATTTTGTAAGAGAATAAGAATCTATGTTGTATGTTATTGTTTTAGTCCTCCCCTTGATTCATCCATTCACACATTTATCCATTCATTCCACCAACTCAAATTGGGCAACCTGGGGACCCCCTCACACCTCAAAAATCTAAATTGAACTACTTTGTCCTCTGCCAATCCCAAATGCAATGCTCTCCCTCAGGACCTACGAATTCCCAGTGTTTCCCTCTGGGAAGGGTTTCTGCTTTGTTCTGCACCCCAAGGTACAATGGCCAGCTCCTTCACTGGCATCTTCCAAAAAGCCACTCACACTAAATATTTTATCAGTTTGGACCCTTAAGATTGATGGGGGTTAGGGGGTGAGTGGGGATATGTGGAGGGGCAGATGACAAGCACATGCCCCCCAACTCCTGGCTCTACTCTGTCTCCTCTGCCTCTTCCCAGTGCTTTACCAGCACCATAAAGTCCAAATGTTTCTGCCCTGTTCTGCAGACTAGCTTCCCTGTCCTGGGCTTCTGGCTTCACCTGGACTCTGGGAATAGAGACAGGGTAGCTTTTATGGGCAAACTTGTAAACCCAAAGCCATGGGGGCACCCAGCGGTAAAAAGACCTTCTCTGTAAAACCAATCACTCTTCTTAAAGAATAGCCCAGATTTTAAGCAGCAAAAAAATAGGTTCCTTCATTACATCTATACTGAGCCCCTACTAAGCACCAGGAACTGAGCCGGATGTTACAACGAGTTCTCGGTCTACATCTGTGCTGTTCAATATAGTAGTCATGAGCCACATGTGGTTATCTCAATGTAAATTAATTACAGTCAAATCCAATTTAAAATTCGGTTCCTCAGTTGCACTAGCCACATTTCAAGTGCTCCGTAGTCCCATGTGGCTAGCGGTTACCATATCCCCGAGCGCAGATATGGAACATTTCCATCATCACAGAAAGTTCTACTGACAGCTCTGGTCTAGCAGGAGTAGAGAGGGAAGAGAAAGCTATTCCTCCTAGGAAGCAAAGCATTCAACACCAAGAAGAGCCTCCTTCTCTTGAGCTCAGCATTAATGCCTGACCACCCCGCAGGCAGGAGCTACTGATAAACCTCAATGGAAGAGGTATCCATTGGAGAGTTGGCGCATTTGGTCTTTTTAACCTTAAAGTAAGATAAGGGGTTTCTTCTATGCAGTTGAAGGCAAACTCTCTCCGTCTCCAGAGTTTCAACTCAAATGCCTCCTCTTTCCACTTCTTCTCCCCTTAACTTCTGAGCTCTTCATCTTTTTCAGTCTTCACCTGTAGACACATTACCTTGGGTCACAATCATGTATGCGCGTGTCTCACGGCCCCTTCCACCTGCAGTATGCTCCTGCACCCTCAGTTCCTAGCATAACAATTTGACAATTGAATGAATGAATGAGTCAGTCAAAAATGAGTGAGTGGATGAAGAAATGAATGAAAGCACACGTGGTGGTCCATCGCACTGTGGGCTTAATCCAGACCTGGTTTTACTGTCCTAAACCTGTCTGGTCATTGTTGAAAAGTTTAATGTTCTATGTCAACAGCCTGGTTACCATCTTTCTAATCTTAGAAACCTGGGGGAAAAGAGACACCCAGGGCGTATCCACCTCCGTTCACCCTGGGAGATACCTGTAAAAACCTCTCATGCAACCGTGCAGTTTTTACTATGCAAAAATAACTCTCATGAGTCATGTGTTTTTCTCTAATAAATGGGATGGCTTTGCACACACAGAAACATCCCTACCCTTCCACATAGTCCCTTTTCTTCTTATTCCTGTTCCTTTCAGACTTGGGGAAGACATGTTCTTTCTGCTTGTTGAAGAAAAACTCTCCCGATGAGTCCTTGATCCAATTGCTACCCTCGTACTTCACTGTCCCCTCCCCTGCCCAATCTCTGTTCACTGTTGCCCACGGGCTATTTTTCATGGATTCAGATGGAGGATGATGATCCTTTACCATCTTTCTAACATGCCTAAACTCATTTGACTGCCCCTGGCTTAAACCCAAACCATGACTCTTTCTTTTGTCACCACTAACTCTCTTTAAAGAGATTCCATGCCTTCACCTCCCACTCACCCTGACGTCCAACTCTGCACCCATCCATTGACATTTCTTTCAAAAGGACCACTGTCCCCATTCTCATTACCCAAGCCACCATCTAATTTCTAATTTCTCAAATTTTCTCCTTCTCAGGTGTTGTGCTACAGTGGAAAGGAGGATAAATAGGCAAAGGTGGCAAACAGGCAGCACAAAGGGAGAATTTGGCCTGAAAATGTGTTTTGTTTGGTCGACAAGTTATTTTAGAAATGGGGAAAGTTAACGTAAGAAATCCAGATTTGCCCTCTCTTGTGACAAATAAGATCTGGTAACAATGGGTTCCCATTTCCAGCTGGCAGCAATTAGCAGAAACAGTGGTAATTCCCTTTAGAGAAGCCAGAGTTTGCAGTTTCCTGCAAGCCCCACTATTCCCTCCTGCCTCACACCAGTCATGTCGCTCATTGGCAGTACTTGCTAGGCCACTGAAGGCATTTGCCTTTGTAAATGCTAGACTGCAAAGTCTCAAACTCATAATAACAACATGCATTCCTCCCCTCATAGTCATTTTACAGTAAAAGGGTTTCAATAGTTCTGAAGGTATAGTTATGAAAATGCAAATGTCACTAAACAAACTGAGCATGAATTATAAGTAGTTCTTGCTCATAAGATACAGCTTCTCTTCCCCCCATCACATCCAGCCTCACACCACTCTAGTCTTTTTCTTATCACTTGCAGGTGTGTCAAAGAAAGCACAAGGCCACGTCTTCGAGGCCAATGTGCTGCGCACTGTGAGCATTTACTACAAGCGGATGGCTCTGCCTGAGTGCACAGAGACCACAGCAATGTGCACAGGGCTTCAGTCCAGTCCTGCTCCAATGTAAGGACTGCCTGGACTGCCCACTTTTTCATTCTTGAAGCACTCCCCATGCTTTTTACGCTTTTGTGTTCAGTGGATTTGATTGCTCACTCATTTCATTCACTTATTCATTTATCGTATCACTTATTCATTCTTATTTATACTTTTCTCCTGGTGTCTACATTACAATGCCTGACTTTTATTTATCCATGTTCACATCTTGGTGTCATAGTTTGGAATCAACACCTAGACCTAATCTGTCTGTGCCCCAAGCACCAAACTGGGAAAATACCATCTGAAAGTCTCCATAAATGCTTATGAAATTAGATCGGACTTGTGGACTCAAAGCTGGCAGAGGTTGAGGAAGATGGACACTTGCTGAACTCACAGGAATTAACTCCAAGGCTGCAGCTGGACTAATCAAGGGCCATCTGGGCTGAGGCTCTATGGGCCAGTTCAGCAAGGTGGGAAGAGGACCATCACCAAGGTGCATTGGGGGCTTCCTCAGGGACCTTCCAATGAGAGGTTGGTTTTCCAGCTACTCTTGCCATCCAAGAGATACTCCCTCACTGACTTCCCAAGCTGGAGGTGATGTTCCTGTGGGGACCATCACGTGCTGTTCTGGGTGACATTGCTATGGCACTCCCAACCTCTACAGTAAGCAGCCTATCAGTTCCACATTTTCTTTCCTACCTTAGAATAATACAAATTCCTGTGCTGAATCTGCTCCATGAAGAAGACAGGAAATGAAGTGAGATTTGCAGCCAAGATGCTATTCCTTTTTCCAGTTTTAAGACTAAACAGAACACAGTCTGAGAAGTCACACATGTTCTCTCAAAAAGCCTAAATCAAGCTTTTTGCTGGGTAGTAATTGGCCTGTGCATAAAGGTGCTTTGGGGCCGGGGGGGAATCCAGGCCTCTTTGGGTACATGATTTAAGTGCATATTTAAGCATATTATGGTAGATACCCAAGAAGGGAAAGGGATTTTCCCACAATGCACTATGATCCCATCCAGTAATACGCAGGTTGTAAAGAAATCTCCACTATTCACAGAGTATTGTAGGGTCAGCACCCTGTTCTCTAATAAAGACATTTATAATTAGCCCTTGCATTTACTAAACATTTAACAGCCTTCCCAGTAGTTTCACAAATGCATCATATTCAAAGACATTGCCAATGCCAGATCTATGCATGAGTCAAGGTCAAGGGTTCTGATCCCCACACCAGCCAGATGCCAAAACAAAACAAAAAACAAAACAAAACTGCCAACACAAGACATGCATGAGTTGAGCGAGATGCAATCTACCATGCCCTCTGAGAGAAGTGCATGCTTCCTTCCCCTTTGCCTCTGCCACAAGCATCTATGCCATTAGCAGGCCACGGCACCTAAAATTTTCAAGCTTAGAATCCCTCTTGAAAGGCCTTACTAAAGAGACAAATTGATGAGTCCATTTTTTTATAGGTTCATGACATTACGGGGAGAAAGAGAAGTGCATGCTTCCTTCCCCTTTGCCTCTGCCACAAGCATCTATGCCATTAGCAGGCCATGGCACCTAAAATTTTCAAGCTTAGAATCCCTCTTGAAAGGTCTTACTAAAGAGACAAATTGATGAGTCCATTTTTTATAGGTTCATGACATTACGGGGAGAAAAAACAAGGTGAATATGATGAAAAAGACATGGGAACTGGAAGGAGACAGATCTGGACGTGAATGCAGAGACTAAGACAGCTCTCACATAGCTGTCATGTGAACTGAATGAGATCGCCTGTGTAGAACATTAGTCATTGATTTACAGCCGAATAAGACAGACATTCACTAAGCTTGTTTTACATGCTGAGGACTGTTGAGAGCACCTGACATGGACCAACTCACTGACTCCTAAAGAAAACCCTGTGAAGTGGTGCAATTATGATCACCACTGTGCAGATGAGGAAACTGAGGCCCAGAAAAGTTAAGGAATATGCCAGGGTCTCACACTCATCAGAGCCACCACAATTCACATCTCCAGAGCCCAGGCAACCGATACATGGCAAAAGGCTTTGTTTACACTCCTGGGAAAGACCATAACACAGGTTGTAAGTTCAGGGTGAAGATAACTGATGAGGACATTCACGTGGAGGCAACAGGCAAAATCAAGGCCAGTGTAGGAGAGGCAATGGAGACAGGGGGACAGCATGTTGTGGAGTCCAGTGGTGAGGAGGGGCTGGGGGCTTTGGGTAGGGCGACTTGACAGCAGTGGCTCCTGGAGGCTTGGGAGAAGGGGTAGAAATGATGTCAAGAGATTAAAGGACATCTCAGAGTGACCAGTTTCTTGAGGTCAGCCTCACTGGCAGCATTTGGCTCCATGTAGACAAGAGTGCCATTTTGCTAGAACATGCTCCCATCTGGTGGGCGATCAAGAGGCACAGAGTGGTGACCCTACCTTGCTGAGGGACTTTAGATGAATCCCTGCTCCTCTCAGGCCTGCAGGGCACTGACATACATGATCCTGATGAAATTTAGAATAGCACTGACTCCGAAGTCAGGAATAAAGATTGATGAGGTCACAGAGCAGCTACATTCACCCACTTTCTCTTGTTTGCTTAATGGAATCACTCAGACTTGTCCTGCCCTCCTTAGATCTGCCTTAAGGATTTAAAAACATACCATGAAGTTGAATACATTGAGAACCTGAGATGGAATACCTAAAACCAAGGGAGTATGATGGTACAGGACTTTATTCAAGCAACTAGCAGGTACTGAGAGCCCACACCATGCAAGGCCAGGGTGAGGCCCTGGGGATGCGGCAAACAAGGTGGTTCTCACACACAAACTAACCCAGGCCAGGAAGAATCACTTGAGTACAGTTGTGCTGAACACTATGAAGGAACGATCCCGTGTACAGTGGGAGCACACACTCTGGAGAAAGGCAACATTTGGGTTTGAATCCTGTCTTGATACTATGCAAGTGTGGGATCTTTTTTCTTTTACTTCTTTTTTTTTTTTTTTTGGCCATTACATAAACCACTCTGAGTCTCAGTGCCCTTATCTCTGACATGCAAGAGCCATGGAGAGTCATGAGAGAATGAGAGGATTAGCACAGAACTTAGCACATAATAGGAGCTCAATAAATAATTCTTGTTTATTATCGATAAGGCCGAAACAACATTGACAACGATAACAATGAGGATGATAATGGGATAATGATGATATGACGGTGGTGATGATGGTGATGGTGATGATGCTGCTGCTGATGGTGATCATGATGACAGTGACATTGGTGATGCTGATGATGATGATGATGATAGTGAGGGTGATGGTGACTGAGGATGCTGGTGGCAATGATGCTTATGTCAGGTGATAATCACAGCTGGTCCCATTTACCCCTTCACAGAGGACCCATAGGAGCTAGTCTACAAGTGAGTCTGAAACCTGTACCCTACTCTGACTACCAGTTTCCAAAAACAGGCAGATTGCCATTTCCACCCTTGTTTTCTCCAGCTACATTTCTCCATGCGAATGCCACCTCACTCTGAGAATATGCCAGACTCTTTGAGGTGAGCTGGAGCCTAGGGATGCAGAGGCGGGAGCATTTCCAAAGGTCAGGATGACTCAGCCATCCTCTGAGAAGCCTCTGGTGATAGGGGAGGGCGATGCTGTCAGCTCAAGGAAAGACTAGCACTCCCCCCCCACCCATCAGGGCTGAATGCTTGCTCACCCCTTCTTTCACCTCTTCTGCAAGTCTAATGAGGGGATCCAGATGCTTCCTATTTTTGAGCTGCAACTAATGATTCTACTCCAAAATCTTCGAGCAAACTCCTCAGTGTTCATCTGGACAAATCTCTTAGGAAGCCCAGGCTGGAAGGCAAACCAAGAAGCTGCAGGGTCTCCTGCCAGCCAGCTGTGCTTAACACAGAGATCAGAGCCTGGGAGAGGAGAACAGGGGGTCCCATCTGGAAGCAGCTCCCTCCAGCCTGGGGCTCTCTAGGGAACACGCTGAGGGTGGAGCTGCCCCAAATACAAGACCGCAGCTTCCTGAGCTAAGGAGCTGGTAGCACTTCTAGAGAAGGGGGGGGGGGGGAATCTAGCACAGCACAGGCGGGGCAGAAGGGGAGGGCAGCAGTCGGAGCACTGATCTTGTTTTGACACAGTTGAGTTGAACTTCCTGTGGGTGGAGATGCTGGGAG
>NW_007733340.1:57966-60211 GCF_000696425.1 Galeopterus variegatus | reverse complement strand
CCCCCCCCACCCATCAGGGCTGAATGCTTGCTCACCCCTTCTTTCACCTCTTCTGCAAGTCTAATGAGGGGATCCAGATGCTTCCTATTTTTGAGCTGCAACTAATGATTCTACTCCAAAATCTTCGAGCAAACTCCTCAGTGTTCATCTGAACAAATCTCTTAGGAAGCCCAGGCTGGAAGGCAAACCAAGAAGCTGCAGGGTCTCCTGCCAGCCAGCTGTGCTTAACACAGAGATCAGAGCCTGGGAGAGGAGAACAGGGGGTCCCATCTGGAAGCAGCTCCCTCCAGCCTGGGGCTCTCTAGGGAACACGCTGAGGGTGGAGCTGCCCCAAATACAAGACCGCAGCTTCCTGAGCTAAGGAGCTGGTAGCACTTCTAGAGAATCTGGGGAGGGGGAATCTAGCACAGCACAGGCTGGGCAGAAGGGGAGGGCAGCAGTCGGAGCACTGATCTTGTTTTGACACAGTTGAGTTGAACTTCCTGTGGGTGGAGATGCTGGGAGTGCTGCTGACATCCTCTACTGTCTTACGCTGGCCAGTTCAGATGTTTATGACACCTGCCTGGCCTCTGTAGACATCTGACTTTGTGACCCTGGGCTGGGTGTTTTTCAAGATCCCTTCTGCCCCTAAAGTTCAATGTTCTCAAAAGCAAGATGTGGTAGACAAAGCACCCAAAAATCAACCTAGCTTATTTAGGTGACTACCTCAAAGAATATCTTGTTTTAAAGAAATAGTGTTTAAACTGAGACAGGAAAGATCAGGTAAGAGTTATCCAGGCAAAAAGAGGGAACACTCTTCTACTATTCCTGATAAAAGGAACAGCACATGGGGATGCTCTGAGGCAGGGAAGAGTTTGACACTTCTCTGAGCCTCTGTTCCATTTTCTATATTGTAATTTACATGAAAGCATTACATGATAGAGACTGTGATCTGTTCCTACAAGTTAACTCTAATTCACACTTGAGGGGAAGTGAATTACTATTTGCAGCATCTAATCAGGAACCAATGCTGAAAGGATTATAAAACAAGGTATGAATTGTCCTCATTTGGAATCAACACCTTCAGAGGTGGTTGCTTAGCACTTAAAATATCTCTGTGCAAATTTGCACTAGCGGGTTTGGTGATTTGCATAAGGGCTGTTAGAAATACTTTTTCATAGGTGACATGAATAGTATTTACATTAGAATCTGGCAAACCCTATAATCAAGGGTCTCCCTGCTGTGTGGGAAACCCAGTGCTGTGCTGTCCAGCAGAACTTTCTGTGATGGGGAAACATTCTACATTTATGCTTCCGGTACGATGGCACTAGCCACACAAGGCTACTGAGCACTTGGAATATGGCTAGGGAGAAATGTGGAAAAAGAAACGTTTAATTGTATTCCATTTTAATTAATTTAAATGTAAATAGCCACATATGGCTAGTGGCTACCATCTGCCATAGGTCAGGAGCCTGGCTGGTCCACCTTCCTTCCTCTTCCTGGAGACCTGGAGAGCCCCATCATCTGATTGGAGCACAAAGCTGGCATGTTCTGCTTCAAAGTATCATTGTGTCCACCTCAAAGTGACCCTTTCTTGACTTTCCAGGCCACCAAATAGTTTGCATACTGTTTGCTCATTCACTTGCTTTTCACTTGTGTGATTGTTAACATTCACATGTGGGCAGAACTTAGTCCTAGATTTGCTTTCACTGTAACATGACATGTGATAGGAAGATTGTAAAGAGAAAACGTATAGCCCATCCACCCCCACCCCTGGTCCCACGTATCACTAGCTCCAAGAAGCTATTAATATTCACCAAAAGAATCTGACACTTGCCAAAGAACTCAATTGAAGTGCATTGGTTTTCAACTGCCTTGATTTCCCCACCTGTAAAAGCAGGAAGTTAGCTAGATGGTTCCTGAGAGCCGTTCCATTCTCCCACCCTGGGAGTTTGTCATAGGAACATAGACTGTCAGAGATAGAACTGACTCAGCTAGGCCCCTGCTTTCATGATATGCTGATGCCCAGAGAGGTGAAGTGGCTGACCCAGGGTCACACAGCAAATTAGTGACTCAGGTGTTATGTGTGGCTACATCGCTTGGCTCCCACTTCACTTCAATGGAGGAGACTATGAAGACAGCTTTACTTATATCTAATTAGTATCTAATAAGGGGACTTCCAAGTGGGACAACCCATTAAATCATAAGCATGGATGAGAGATGAGCTGTATTTCTCCTCGACTTACAGATGACAGGTGGGAGGAAT
>NW_007733340.1:55934-57828 GCF_000696425.1 Galeopterus variegatus | reverse complement strand
GATTGTTAACATTCACATGTGGGCAGAACTTAGTCCTAGATTTGCTTTCACTGTAACATGATATGTGGTAGGAAGATTGTAAAGAGAAAACGTATAGCCCATCCACCCCCACTCCTGGTCCCACGTATCACTAGCTCAAAGAAGCTATTAATATTCACCACAAGAATCTGACACTTGCCAAAGAACCCAATTGAAGTGGGTTGTTTTTCAACTGCCTTGATTTCCCCACCTGTAAAAGCAGGAAGTTAGCTAGATGGTTCCTGAGAGCCGTTCCATTCTCCCACCCTGGGAGTTTGTCATAGGAACATAGACTGTCAGAGATAGAACTGACTCAGCTAGGCCCCTGCTTTCATGATATGCTGATGCCCTGAGAGGTGAAGTGGCTGACCCAGGGTCACACAGCAAGTTAGTGACTCAGGTGTTATATGCGGCTGCATCGCTAGGCTCCCACTTCACTTCAATGGAGGAGACTATGAAGACAGCTTTACTTATATCTAATTAGTATCTAATAAAGGGACTTCCAAGTGGGACAACCCATTAAATCACAAGCATGGATGAGAGATGAGCTGTATTTCTCCTCGACTTACAGATGACAGGTGGGAGGAATAAAAAGAGAAAAGAGAAAGAAGTCAGCCATACTTGGGGACTCAGCGTGCACAAGTGGAAGTCTTTGTCCCTTCAACTTGGCTTGTCATATGACTTGCTTGTGAAGCAAGCAGGGACTTGAACTATGCATGTATGTTTGGACATGCCCCCTCATGCCTCCACCATGCCCCGAAAGAACGTGTCCTGGCTACTACTCCATTGGTTGCAGGAGGATGAGGGACACATGGAGCAGATTCAGCCCAGCAAACCTGCAGACCTGCAGTTTGAAGCACGGCCATCCAGCCAGGCCCAGCCTTTCTGAGCCAGCCCTGTATTACAAGCCCAGCCAAGTTCAGAGCCACCCTAGCAACCTGCAGATCCATGAGAATAATAGGTTGTTTTGAGCCACTGAAGGTTGGAGACAGGTTATTATACAGCATTTTCATGGCAACAGCTGACTGATGTATTCAGAGGTGAAGCAACATGCCAAGTCCACTCCGCTATAAGAATGTAGCTGGAATTCTAACTGTATGAAATGAGATCATCATGCATCATGGATAGGGGACCATGTAGCTAAGCATCTAAATGGAGCCTCTTTTGAGAGTGAAAGGGGGCACCNATAGGGGACCATGTAGCTAAGCATCTAAATGGAGCCTCTTTTGAGAGTGAAAGGGGGCACCACTCATTACTCTGGATCTGTGAAATGACACTGAAGTGCCCCCAAACCCCACACTTAGTGGCGTGTCTTGTAGCCACCCAAAAGTTCAAAATATGTGATATCTGCACAAGTTTGACACACAGACCCAACCATCCCATTGCAAGAAAGTTCCTTCCAGTGTAAAATGTCAGGATTTCAGAATTCCTGGTGGGAAGTGGCTAAGGGCTCTGGTCCTGCAGATGCCAGCTCTACTTGGCCCTAACAGACCCTGGCCAGTCCCATTGTGTTTTAATGCACCTTTGCTCTGGTCCTCCTGACAACCCCAGGGACAAGGCATTTTACAGATAAGAACCTGATGTCCAGTCAGGCCTTGCTCCCTGTTTTAATCACCCACAAATGAGGGCCCAGGTGGCACTGATTCCAGGGGCTACAGCACCAGCTCATCCCAGTAACGGCTGGGCACCGTGACACCTGCCAGGGAGCCCACCCACCACAACAGCTGGGCTCCTCCCTGGGCGTACCACATACTGCACCAGAGTATGTGGCTTCTTCTTTCCCTTATGCTTCCCATCCCCAGAGACAGTCTGGGCAGGTGCTCAGCATGCCTCACATGCAAGTCTTAGTTCAGACAGATCCTGCTTAGGATTAGAT
>NW_007733340.1:49649-54666 GCF_000696425.1 Galeopterus variegatus | reverse complement strand
AGGTGCTCAGCATGCCTCACATGCAAGTCTTAGTTCAGACAGATCCTGCTTAGGATTAGATCAGGTGGCCGAGGGGAAAATACTGTCAGACCCTCACCCCATATGCCCATCTTGCAGTCTCACCAACCTTCTATATAGGAATCCTAATTCCTAATTTAAAAAACAAAAAAACCTTAGAATTAAAAACTCAAGAGAGAGGAATTATTTTTTCACACAGCAACCCAACTCAGCTTGCTAATGACAGGGAGCTGAGGGGTTGTCCTCAAGCTCCAGGTAGGGGGTCTTCACCCTGTGATCTACTCCCATCCCACCACTAACAGCTGGTGGTCCAGACCCCCTCCCTGGCCTCCCCCACACCCCCTATTGCCTCACACATCTGCTTCCCCCAGAGCGACGGATCTGATTAACATGACTTGAATATCTACCAAGGGCTGAGCACTGCCTAGGTGACTCTTAAATTACCCCATGAACCCTCAGTCCCAAGGCTGGGCTGGACAACTTCCACCGTACAGATGAGGCAAGTGGGGCTCAGAGATGTGAACTGCCAGGAGTCAGAGCTTGGCCGGCATTAGATCCAGGGTGGACGCAGTTTGTGTGTGACCCCAAAGACCATCCCCCATCTTCCCTTCTTACATTCGCTCATTTAAAACAACACAAAACAAAACTTATATCCTTGGGGATATTATGGAGAACAAGTCCAATCAGGAGCAATCCCCCCACTTTGCCTGAAGTTGCTAATTTCCACCTCAGCCAGCACCCTCAGAGAATGATGGCGCTCACCCCTTAGTGAACTCCGAAAACCCCAGGGAAGGGCTTAATACCAGAGACCCCAGAATCACTCAAGCACAGGGATCACCTCCTCTGTGGTGGCTGTGGGGCTGGAAGCAGGCCCGCCCAGTTGAGAACAATGAAGTTTATTTGCTAAGGTCAAGCCACACAGCTCAGGGAGCAGGTGACAGCCTTCAGCCTTCTTGTGGGTGGCATTGTGACCACCTGGGTTACCCGGAGGCAGGTGACTGTCCCTGCACTGTGGCCAGAGCAGCATCATGCCCACTGAACCAGAGTCATGCTCCTCAATCTCTGCCTCAGTTTCTCTTNGAGCAGCATCATGCCCACTGAACCAGAGTCATGCTCCTCAATCTCTGCCTCAGTTTCTCTTTTTTCCCCTAGAGGCACCAGCTATAGTTGGGTAAGAGAAGCACTTTGGATTCCAACAGATGTGGATGTAAGTTCTGGATCTGCCAGTTGGCAGTGGGCATATGCCTTCCAATCTCCAAGACTCCATTTCTTCATTTCTATCTGGAGTGGCTCCATATGACCCAAATCCCACCCCTCTCAGCAGGAGAGGGAGGTCAGAAGTTTTAGTCATTATAATAGCTCACATTGATTCAGAACATACCATTTGCCGAGCAATGGCTTCAGTTCATTTTATGAATTAACTCATTTAATCCTAATAAAAATCCCATGCACTATGAGGATGGCACTGTTATCAACCCAGGTGTAGATGAGGAGGCTCAGAGAGGTTATGTAACTTACCCAAAGTTACAGAGCAAGGAAGCAACTGGGATTCGCACCCAAGCAGTGTTCTAAGTCAGTGGTTCTCACCAGAGGCAGGGTGCTGGGGGCAGGAGAAAGGAGGAAAAGGGATGATCTTGCCCTCCCCAGGGACATTTAGCAACCTCTGGAAACATCTGTAGTTGCCACAAGTGGGTAGAAGCCAGGGATGCTATTAAACATCCTGTAGTGCCCAGGACTGTCCTCCACAACAGATTCATCTGCTCTGAAATGTCAATAGCGCTGAGGCTGGAAAACTCTGGCGAGTCAGGGGACACAGAGTATGCAGGAAAGTCACTGCCCGGGGCTGCCATGATGATTAAGTCAGGTGCTCCCCATGGGCACAATGACACCATAATGTTTGGAAGGAAGGGAGGGGAGAGGTGTCACTTAGCTCTGGGAGTGACAGATCAAACCACGAGATGGCGCAAGTAAGTGACAACAACAGTTAGGCTGATGTGCTCATCTTTTTTTCTTTGATTTTATTTTTCATTTTGAGGGAGATTATGCTATTTTAACACTGTTATGGCAGAAATCCTTGGTGACTCATGTGTCATGATTTGCATAGCTGATTTCATGAGTTTTTGACAGTTCTATTGTGGTTCCCACAGACAGGACTATTTACCTATTCGGGGAGAGGGGAGGTCTGTGCTGATTGCCCAGTGACCTGACCCCAGCTCCACGATCGGCATGATGTCCCATAAGTGCTGGTTTGCATTCATGGAAGGGATGGCAGGAGAGCTGAGCACATGCAGTAGGAGAATGCAGAGGCTGAAAAGCAGTGAAGGGAGAGGAAAGAAGGCAGGGGAGGGGAGGGGAGGAGGGGACGGGAGGGGATTTCTAGCAGACTGACTACCAGAAAAAAATATTGGTAAACAACTCAAGGCAGTCATTAGGCACATGGAAAGGCTCGAAACTGGACAGATGTGTGTTCAAATCTTGGCCCTTTCACTGATGAGGGGCTTTGGGAAAACCTGGTCTCATTTTCTCACATGTAATTTGATTTAACAATACCTGCTCTGATTTCTGTATCCATAAGATGAGGTCATAGGCAGGAGAGAACACTATAAACTCTAAAACAGCTACAGGGGAGTTCACTTGTGGTGATAAGTGTGTGTTCCATTTGTGTACTAGTTTCTGTGCTCCCTGCATACTGTGATGGTGTTCTCCTTGTCTATGAATTCCTTGCAGTGCCTGGCTCAGGGCTTTGGCCAAGAGAGGGCTTAAACTATGTAGGTTCTGTGAGACGCAGGAGATTTTCTGATTTCTGTCCTCATGCCCAACTTGTGCTAAGAATTCGCAGAACCCCCACTGTCCAAGTTTGAAGAAAAGCTAAGAAGAATATCAACAGGAGAGGCAGCTGGCTGCCATGTGTCCTCCCATAATGAAATTCACCATTAGTGTATTTGCCATTTTCAGGGACTCCCCTTCCCACAGGTAGACTCACATTAACCAAGCTCAAAGGGACTGATGTATAAACCAGTATGCTAACTGATTACTATACAGTGAGAGCAGCTGCCAAGGATACCAGACAATATCCAATAGGCCAGTCTATCCCTGCAGACCAGCTCTAACTAGAAGTTGGGCTGAAGGGACGGGAATCAAAACAGAGGGCATGAGTTACAAGAACTGAGTGTTTTCTGGCACTGAGATTCTGGCCAGCCTGCATTTCCATCTCCACTTCAGGGACACAGAGCCACTAAAACCAGACAGGTCGCGTGCTTGAGTCAACACACCCTCTCTGCTGGACAGTGCTCAGGGGAACCCCACTGTGCTTCTCAGACTCCCCATATCCATACTTCCCATTCCCACTTTCTGTGAGACGGCAGCCTGGTCTTACTCTGGACTAAGAGCCATTCTGCCTTATAGATCCCGAATCTGCTTTGGAAGCTGACTTCCTGGCTAACCTCTTCTTGTTCCCTTTATTGCTGGGTTCATGGAATGGGGGGCTTTCCCAATACTCTCTGGTAACCTCTGCTCCTCCTTACAATTCTCAATATGCAGCCATCTGGCCTGGGATGCGTTGGGGGTGATGTAGGTTCAGCATGCCTGCAGCCTCCCCAGAGCACGACCCTGGCATTGTCTCTATGACTATCCAAAGGATATAACCCAGAGGGCAATCAGCAACAGTGACAGTTCTAGAACAGTCCTCAGGGCAGCACAAAGCTCTAGGTAAAGATAGAAATGTACCTTGTTCTTTACGCTACTTAATTAAGAACTGATCTATTTATGGAAATGTCACAAAGTACTTCTAAAAACCAGATTGAGGTCAGGATTTAAAATGCTTTCCTTTACCTTATTGCAGAGCTGTGGGCTCTGTGTGCATAAGTCACTGCTATAAAAAGACCTCAAGGCTATTTGTTACTCATTGGTGAGCAAGGATCACACATCTAGGAAGAGCTCTCTCCCTATTTCTAGTAGGGACTGGGATGCCAGCAAGGGCCTCTGTGCTTCCCCACCAGCCCACTACCATCAGAGCCACCCTGAGGGCTGATGGAGCCCTGCAGTCCAGGAGAAGCTGGCCACGCCCTTCCAGAGTTATCCATCCAGGGAGAGGCCCCCCCCAACCCAGGCTGGGCCAATCAGAATGCCTCACCTCTTGGCCACAGTGACGGGTCCAGAGACAGGCATGTGACCCAAGTCTGCCAATCAGAACCCTTCCCTAGAAATTTCGAAGTGAGAGCTGAAGAGGAAGAGCCCAAAGCAATTAGAAGGTGAGTCTGGAGCTGGTAGCAATCACATTTCCACGTTCATGGGAAGGCTGGTCTGAAAGAATGAAGCTGGCAAATAAGGAGAGGCAGAGATGAGAGAAGGCATGCCGGAGGGTTCTGAGCATCTCTGGTTTCTACTGAGCCTGC
Organism: Galeopterus variegatus; assembly: GCF_000696425.1. Classification (NCBI taxonomy): domain Eukaryota; kingdom Metazoa; phylum Chordata; class Mammalia; order Dermoptera; family Cynocephalidae; genus Galeopterus; species Galeopterus variegatus. The sequence goes on along the minus strand of NW_007733340.1, from coordinate 50,254 downwards.
CCATCACATGGTCTGGTGACATGAGCTAATACAGTCCCTTTTGTGCTTAAAATAGGGCAAGTGAGGATTCTGTCACTTGCAACCAAGGAGTCTGTACTCGTTGGACCTCGGAGGCACATTCACCCACCAGATGTATTTGAGCCAGAGTCCCTGGTCCTGAATCTGCCTTCGGAAAAATCCAAAGATTTCATGGATTCTCAGGTGGTCCTCTTACTCAGGGGGAGCGGAACCACAAGCAATAAACATCATCTTCATGCCAGGAAGTCAGGTGAGCAGGGATTTGAGGGGCTGCCCTGAGTTTAAAAGGCAGTGCATCCATTTCTGAAGGTGATAACTCAGGCAAGCATGCTCCCTCTCAGAACCTCAGTTTCCTCATCTGTAAAATGGAGACAATCACAGGGTCAGTGTTGGATTTCATGAGAGTCTCAGTGCAGTGCCTTGCTATTCAAAGCACAGCAGAAGACACACCACTGCTTTCAGGATTCTCGCCTTCAACCATCAGATCGGTATCTCAGAGAAAAATTTAGGTGTCCACTCAAAGCCAAGTTTGTTTTTTTTTTTTTTTTTTAAAGATGACCAGTAAGGGGATCTCAACCCTTGGCTTG
>NW_007733340.1:47308-48946 GCF_000696425.1 Galeopterus variegatus | reverse complement strand
CAAAGCCAAGTTTCTATAAGAAAAATGTGCTGGGAAGAGAACAGGATGGGGGCAAGAGGCCTTGTCCTGAGCTGACTATGACACAGTGAGTCCTGTGCTCTGAAAGCCAGCCTCGCTCCTGGTAAATTAAGGGAGCTAGTTGGGTATCCCTGAAAGCCCTTTAATCCCCAACTGCTGTCTTTTCAGGGCAAGTGATATAGTAACTGCTAAGTTACTCGGAGTTCGGGCAAAGCTAAGCACTCTCTGTCCATTGCCTCATTAAATCTTCACCACAGCCACACGAAGAGGAGGCATTTTCCTCCCCATTCTGCAGATAAGGAAACTGAGGCACAGAGAAGTTAAGTGGCTTCTCTAAGTTTGGGAAGCAAGAAAGTGGTGGGACCAGGATTCATTCCTATCTGACTCCAGAACCTGCATCTTAACCACTGCGACTGTAATGCACACATCTGTGCATGCACACACACATACACGCACAGCATACACGTGTACACACACGCAGGCATCCACTGCACACTCATATGTGCACCAGCACACCTGTTCATGGACAGGTGTGCACCCACATGCACACTCATACAAATACACATGTGTGCACACACACACACACTCTCCCTGCATACTGCTAAGTGTGCTGATGCATAGAACAGTTAGTATTGCTGCTCCCCTAGGGCTGCCCAGAAAAGTAGCACCGGGGACTGCCTCAGCCCCTCCCACAGACCTGTCCCCCAGCCTTGGCCTGTCAGCCTGGGGACTGAGGCGCCCCTACCAGGGCATACAGGCCTGCTCTCCTCTACTCAGGCATATGCTGCAGCATGATGGCCTAGGATTGGTTTCCTGCGTTTTTCCTTTGCCTCCTCCCACAGGCAGACATCTCTGGGAACCATTCACAGGAGGTGGCATGGCAGTCAGCGGACAGCGCTGCTGTGGGAAGCAGGGCACCTCATTTCTGGCTCCTGCTCCTCCCTTGCTCCTTGCACAGCCTTGGGCTATCATTTCACTTCTCAGAGCCTCAGTTTGCACACCTGTAAATAGAGACAGGGGGCTGGGTTCAACCAGGGTTTTGGGACCTCAGCACTACTGACATTTGGGGTCAGATAATTACTTGCTTTGGGGGGGCTATCCTTTGCATTGTAGCATGTAGTATCTCTGGCCTCTACTCAATACTAGCAGGAACACACCACCACCAATTTGTGACAACCACAAGTATCTCCAAACCTTGACAAATGTTCCCTGGGGGGCAGAATTGCCTCCAGTTGAGAACCACTGGGTAAAATAATTTCTAAGAGCCCTTCCAGGTCTAGCACCCTGGGATCAGAATCACTGTCCTGGTCACATTTGTTATGGTGCTAAATGTCCTCAGTCCAGAGAAGGAAGGCCTCTCTGTAACTGCCTGCTTTCTCTCCAGGTCCCTCACCAGGCTATGCATTGGAGAAAGACATGGACAGTGTCTGTCCTGCTTTCCACCCTGTCCCTTCATCTATCTCATGCAGGCTCTGGGAGGTGCTGGGAGTGGCAGAGTCATTTTCATCTCTTTTCTTATAGTTCCATAAAAGCAAGGACATTTCCACCTGGTCTGCAGGGAAGATCTGCATTAGCGAAACATTTCTCAAGTCTCTATTTCTTTTTTATCTTTTTTTTTTT
>NW_007733340.1:44409-46397 GCF_000696425.1 Galeopterus variegatus | reverse complement strand
CTCCCAAGCGCCGCACTCTACCGAGTGCGCCACCAGGCCCGCCCCTCAAGTCTCTATTTCTTACTTTCTCTCTCCCCAGCTGAAGGAGAGATGGATTGAATAAAGGAGATAGCAGAAACCTGACAGGTATTGGTATCCACTTCTCTACAAAGCAGAAAAGATGCTTTAAAGACTACTCACTTAAGTATCTTCCTACTCTGGGGATCTGGGTCCTGTGGACATGAGAGCCATCAAGTAGACCCCAGTCCTCCATAGAGCTGGCTGGATATGTGTCCACTCTGCCGCCTGTCTTTCCCCTTAGGAATGTCCCATGTTCTGGATGTAGAAAGAGAAATATTAAGAAGCTCTTTGGCTCAAGAGGAAGCCCCATTTCCTGATGCATCATTATCAGCAACAAAGCTGATATCTACATGACCCCATCTGCCTACTATGCTATTTCTTAATTGCTTTACAACCTAGAGGGAAGAGGACTGTGATTAATGCTCCTCTCAAAAACCTCAGCACCTGGTACTTAATAGATGGTAAATAAATATTCATTGAGTTGATTTTGTTAAGTAATGGCCCAGGAATGGGATGATCTGCCTGGGAAGCAGTGAGTTCCCCATCACAAGGGGTAAAAAAGCAGAAGGCAATGGCCATGTGGCGGAAATGCTACGGAGGTGATTTAACTATGAGTTTCAGATAGCAGATGTCTTTTAAAATCTGTGTTAGCCTTGAGGTTTTATAGTCCTCTAGTGGCTCAGCAGAGAATAAAGTAAATCCAAAACGATTTTATTAATAATAATAATCAAGGGTCTTGGAATTCTGGGAGTTGAGTCACTTACCTAGCGAGGACCAAGGACGTCTTGAAAATCAACCTTTTTAAAATGAGCTGGAGAATTCCGTGTTACTCACCCAGTCAGACCACCTGGCATTCAATTCACTTGACTTAAAACAAAAATAACACCCACTTTCTTTTATGTCCCTGTATTAGTTTTGGTTTCCGCAAAAGCAGAACCTGAGAAAAGGGCCTGGGGGTGGTGGGTGGTTCATCTGGGAGGTAACGCTAGGAAGCAAAACTGAGGGTGGAGAGGTCGGGCAGAGTGGCAGCCCTGGGGAGGGTGTACTGTGGATGGCAAACAAGGGCTCGATTCCCCTGAGGTCACCCGAGATCCTGAAAGAATCTTCCAGATTTATCTGCATGAAGGATGGGGGCTGGAGCACGTATCCACATGTCCTCTCCCCCACTGGTTGAGCTGGCACCGGGGTTGCTCACTGCCTTGAACTTGGGGGCCCAAGCTTGCGTGCACGCAAGCCGTACACGGTCAGGCTGTAAGACTGAGCTGCCCCGGCCAGGTAGCCCCAGCCAAAAGGACATGTGGGGTGATCTGAGGGGACATGAGCACCGTAGGCAGCTGCAGCCCCAAACTCATCGGCCCATGTCCTCCAATGCCTTAAACTACAGTCCTGCATGCCAATCTCTAGGCGATGCCTCTATGGTCTTCCTAAAACAGTCTCCCTTGCTCAAAACCCACATGACTGCAAGGCAAGTCCAAAGCCATCAGTACTGCATTCGAAGCCCTTCATGATGGGACCCCAACTCCGCTGGTCCATCTCAACTTCCAGCTGCCCCTCCTATAACTAGAGCCCTCCCCTAGCACCCTAGTCGCCTGCCCTTCCTTACTCAAGTGCTGCCCTAAAGGCCTCTGTGCTTTGGCCCTAAAGCTCTCCCTGTCTGGAACGCCCTTCGTCTCCGTTCCCATCCGTCATACTCCATCCCATCCTTGAGAGCCCAGCTGAAACACCATGTCCTCCGTGAAAATTGCTCCTTTATGAGAGGACTTATCGAGCTGCATTGTGATTTGTGTGAGTGTTGTTGACCCCATGAGAAAGGAGCCTCTTGCGGTCACGGATGAGGTCTTCATCCACTGCAGGCCGGCACGAGGGACCCTCAGTGGGTGGTGGCTGAGAGGGAGGTGCCTGCTACAGTCCTGCCTGCAGTGCCTCCG
>NW_007733340.1:38915-43709 GCF_000696425.1 Galeopterus variegatus | reverse complement strand
TTTCGTTATACGTAATAATATCTAGGGGAAGTAGAATATCAAAGAAGACACACTGGGTAATTCTAGCCTAGAGATGCCCTTGATTTCTTCCAGCTCAATAGGTCCACAGTCACCATCAACTTCTGACTAAACTGAACACAACAAACATATCTATTTGATTCAGGGGGAAAAAAGTCACCCCAGAGCTTTCCAGTGGTGAGGAGACAGCTTTTCACCAGGACTCAAAAAGAATGGATAGTCTTCACCAAGTTCTAACATCGGTTTGAAATTCACATATGGTCAATACCAGGGATCTTCATTTAGGGTCCATGGGCCTGCCAGTGGGGTAAGTGTGAACCCCGAGATTACACACTCGTTTGTGTGAATGCATCCTGTTCCTGGATAAGGACTCATTGCTTTCAACATATTTTCAAGGGGCTCTATGAGCCCCCAAAACTAAGGATCCCCGGACCACATGATGGTCCAGACAGGAAGTTCGTAAGAAACACACAGCCACACCCCGTCAGCTTGAGGACGGTAGAATGACGATTCTGAGGCCATGCCTCTCTATTTTCACAATTCTCCTCCAGTACCCTCACTAAAGAGTGATCAGCATTAACTCTCATTATGNCAAGGGGCTCTATGAGCCCCCAAAACTAAGGATCCCCGGACCACGTGATGGTCCAGACAGGAAATTCGTAAGAAACACACAGCCACGCCCCGTCAGCTTGAGGACGGTAGAATGACGATTCTGAGGCCATGCCTCTCCATTTTCACAATTCTCCTCCAGTACCCTCACTAAAGAGTGATCAGCATTAACTCTCATTATGCTTGTTATCTCTTTGACCTTGGCCCCGTGCTTGACTTCTCCATACCTCCACCTGTCAACTGGGAGCAGCACAGTGTAATTGTGAGAGTCAAATAAGATGATAAAGCATCATATAACAAGCCGGTTTAATAGCAGTGGGCTACTCAACCAAATTACTCACCACTTTAAAAAACAGGAAAATCTTCGTTCAGTTTAAATCTGAGAGGAAGACACGTTTCATCTTTGAGTCAGATCAGGGATAGCCTGCTAGGCAACTAGCCCATATTTTACAGCTAACCACTTTCCTATTTTCAGGATTGCCTCCAGCTCGACATGTGGCTCTTCTCCCTTTATCTCTGATAGGCCTATCATTTCTTGGGGCCCTACTGGGGTTCTTGCTGGGTCCTGCTGGGGGATCCATGGAAAAGGTGTCTCCTCTCAGCTTCCTCTGCTTGGGTCAAGCCATCAGCAGCACCTTCGCTGCACAGCTTTATGATACCCCTTGGACACGGTGGTCACTGGGCAGGCCAGTGGATTAGAGATCTGTGGGCAGTGGAGTGCTGGCTTTCTGCATCAAGACGAGGGCTACCAATTGAAGCTGATCACACACTCCAGAGAGAGAGTCCCTGGGATAAATCCAGCTCCCCCAGTGGGACAAGGTGAAAGTCCTTCAGTGCCTAATCATGTTACTGGTTATTAGAGAAACTAGTGGTGATGACATTAATGTAACACACAGTTTGACTGGAACTTACAAAGTCTTGGAGAGGTTTCCCCTTTTTGGGGAGGAGAGGTGTTGGATCTGAGTGCTGAGGGTATAAGCCCGGATTAAAGGGCAGGAATTGAGGATCTGGAGAAATACATATTCCAAAGGTCACTTGGCTAGAACATGCGAAAATAAGAATTAAAGACCATGAGGATGGTACCTGCCTTGCTAGTTAGTGTAAAGACTAAGTAAAACAGCAGATATGAAAGTATTTTGCAACCTGTAAAGCCCTCCAAAAAAATAAGGGACTACTATTACTTCAGGACCATCAAAGGAATTTTGGGTCACTTANGCCAGACGAAGGCAGAATACAGGGGGTGAGAAACCAGATTCAGAAGCAAGCCATTCATTCACCCAAACCGGATAAGAGCTGAACCAGATGTGTTCAGCATCTCTGTTTACTAAACTCAAATATCTCAAAGGGTAATGCTAGTTCTGAAGGATACAGGTAGATAAAATGCAAATACATGGAAGGGTTCCATGTGGCAAATGGGTTTGGGAAAGGCTAAAGAGTCTATGTTGCTGGACTCCTCAGAGTGTTTAATAAGTTGGTGTGTGGTATAACTCTCCAACTGATGCATAAGTGCTTCCCAAATGACTGCGCCAGTGAACGCTTATTTCCATGATTTATTAGTGTTCTTTGGAATGCACTTTGCAAAATGCTACCAGGCTTTGTGGGGGCTGGGGAAGGGGGATGTAGGAAGTGGGTCTGGTACAGATAGATATTCACATAAGACCCAAGAGCACTTGCAGGAAAACGGGTCAGGATTCAGCACCACAGGCAGCCCCTGTGTTCCCGAATCCACCGCTCAAAAGGCAGCTATCCATGGTGACCTGATTCTGTTGCACTCTGTCACCATCCGTCCTAGATAGCTTCTTTAACCCAGGGCCCAACAGGGCCCCAAGTGCTTATATCATGCACTCTTCTTTTCCCAAACCAAGTTCCACCTGCCACTGGCTCCTGCTGCTTCTGCTTCTCTTCCTCCCTTTCATACTTACTGAGAGCCAAATCCCTGGTACTTCTGTGCCAGAGACTGGTGAAATTCAAGCTGTGATGTTCTACTTTATCCCTAGTTGACCCTATATTTAAAACTGAAATCTATTAAATAATCTATACTCAGATTTAATTCTCTCCCTTAAAAAAAAAAGTGATGTGTAGCACTGAAGTTTGTGTACTGCTCTTGCCTGGAAGCAACATAACTTACCTCTTCATTTGTGACACTGATCTTTATGGAAAAATATTGTCCCCAAATGCCATTAGTTTCAACTCCTCAATCTGTCTTTCCTGACACTTAGTCAATGATTCTCTGGCTCTAATTCATCATATCGGACATAATGCAAAAATTGAATTAAAATATATCAGGGAAGGTAGAATACAGATTATGACACAGGATGTGGCTAGCACTGTGAAAGTCAACACTAGAGCCGACATAATTTGAAAAATTTAAAAAGAAAATTATTTTTGGCAATAGGCATGTTGGGGGAGAGACAGATCATCCCAAGGGCTCCAAGTGTTGGCGACACACCTGGATAANTCTCTGGCTCTAATTCATCATATCGGACATAATGCAAAAATTGAATTAAAATATATCAGGGCAGGTAGAATACAGATTATGACACAGGATGTGGCTAGCACTGTGAAAGTCAACACTAGAGCAGACATAATTTGAAAAATTTAAAAAGAAAATTATTTTTGGCAATAGACATGTTGGGGGAGAGACAGATCATCCCAAGGGCTCCAAGTGTTGGCGACACACCTGGATAACAGGTAACTTATTTCTCTGGGCTGACGATTTCACATTATAAAGCTACAGTACTCTTTAAGCTTTCTCCATTGAATATGCCTTTCCACTATCATCTCAGGTAGGAGCCAGCACTATTTATTTTCCTGGAGGGCTCAGGAAGTAAAGTAGTGAGAGCCCAGGCTGGAGGGAGTGTCACTGCTGCTTTTCTGTAAATTCCAGAAGGGAAGATATAGGAGCGTTTGGCTCATCAGTATGTGTTCAGGACGTTGGACAGTTCCCGGCACACAGAAGGTATTTGACACATATTTAACAAATAGATTCAATAAATAAATGAATGGATGGATGGATGGATGGATGGATGGATGGATGGATGGATGGATGGCATGCCAGGTCAGCATGTACTCATGCTAATACTATGACTCCTTTTACTACTACTGCTAATCATATAATAGCAAACATTGATAAATTGCCTAAGAACATTTTTGTATAGATTATTTAACCCTCTCAACCACACTGTGAAGTGGGAACTGTTATTATATTTCTCCTTTTATAGACAAAGAAGGCTGAGAGTGGTAACATGGTCAAAATCATAGACCTAGGAAGTGGCTATCTCCTATTCTCCACTTTTATCTCATGATATAAAGTATCAATGGGAAAATGATAAAGGCTACTCAAGCAGTCCTGATGCTGATTTTGTTTTCTATTTTGTTTTTGTTGTTGGTGGTGTTCATTTATTCCATTCTTCACTCATTCATTTAATATTTAGTTTTTATCCCCAAAGCCAAGCATAAAGACTGGAATAATACAGTAAAAGCAAACTAAATTACGTGGAACAAATTACTGGGCATACATTAAACCTACTTTCTGCTGGGCTCCATCCTAGGTGCAAAGGAGCTAACATTTACTGGGCACCTCTCTGCACTAGGCATTGTCTAGATGCATTACCTGTGTGAACTAATTTAATTCTTACAGTAACCCCAGGCATTTTTCCTACACTTTACCCATAAGAAAACACATTAGGTGTGGGTGCCTATGCATGTTTTCTCTATCACATTATCTGCTTCCAGTTGCTTTACAATGTAGCACCATGGTTGGAAGGGAGGAGGACTCCATAGGTGAAGTCTCAGGGTTGTCAGGCTGGCTCTGATAATTTGCAGCTGTGTGCAACCTTAGGCACATTACTCAACTTCTGTGTGCCTCGGTTTTCACAGCTGTAAAACAGACATGATGATAATGATGGTACATGCCTCATAGTTTGTTGTCAGATTAAATAAGTGAACACTGGCAAAAAATGTAAATGGAATCTGAAAAAGATAAGTATTTGATGTGTAAATCCACTTCTCTAGCTTAAAAAGTATCACTATGTTTACATTGAGATTAATTTTATAGATGAATATAGACAGAGTTGACATCTTCATGATGCCCAGACTTCTTAATTCAAGAGCTTGCCAGACCCTCTCATTTGTTTATGGCTTCTGTTGTCTACCTTCAGAGTATTA
>NW_007733340.1:23300-38880 GCF_000696425.1 Galeopterus variegatus | reverse complement strand
CTTAGGCACATTACTAAACTTCTGTGTGCCTCGGTTTTCACAGCTGTAAAACAGACATGATGATAATGATGGTACATGCCTCATAGTTTGTTGTCAGATTAAATAAGTGAACACTGGCAAAAAATGTAAATGGAATCTGAAAAAGATAAGTATTTGATGTGTAAATCCACTTCTCTAGCTTAAAAAGTATCACTATGTTTACATTGAGATTAATTTTATAGATGAATATAGACAGAGTTGACATCTTCATGATGCCCAGACTTCTTAATGCAAGAGCTTGCCAGACCCTCTCATTTGTTTATGGCTTCTGTTGTCTACCTTCAGAGTATTATAAAGTTCTCTTCATGTAGATATTGCCCATATTTTGTTAAGTTTATTCTTGGGTGTTTTATCTTTTATATTACTATAGTAAATAGGCTTGTTGTTTCATTATAGTTTGCATATTGATTTCTGCATATTATTTTTTTTCCTCACACCCTTATTGAATCTCTTAGTAGAATATTTTATTTGATTAAATTTTTCCAGGCATGAATCATGTTATCTGGAAATAGCAATAATTTTTACTTCTTCTTTTCTCATTTTCATACCTCCAATTCCTTTCTCTTATATAATCACATTGGCTAGTTTCTCTAGAACAATGTTAAATAATAGTGGATTCTCTTATTTTTCACCCTTCTTTACTCTGAATACTTCCATTCTTTTCTCACTAAGCATGATGCTGGCTTTTAAATTTAGATAAATATATTTTACCATGTAGAAAAATATACATCAATTCTAATTTTACTAAGAAATTTTTTAAGAAATATATGTTGAATTTTCGCAAATGCCTTTTCAGCATCTATCAAGATGATCATATGCTTGTTTTCCTTAGATCAACTTAAGACGAAAATGTTATAGCTCTCCAAATGTTACATCCCAGAACAAATTCCATTTGATCATGGAATATTCTTTTAATGCACTGATGGACTCTGTTTGCTAATATTTTATTTAGGATGTTTGCCTTATATTCATAAGTGAGATTGGACTGCAGTTTTCTATTTGGGGCTAGTCTTCATTGAGTTTTGGCATCACTGTTATAATTGCCTTATAAAAAGAATTTGGAAGTTTTCCTTATTTTTTTTCTATCTGAGCTGCACATCTTAAAAACTGAGCAGCAATTAGCCAGGGGGATAAGGTTGGAGACATTTTTAAAAAGGCATTACATTGAAGGCAGAAATGTAAGAAATAAAACAACAGTATGTGCAAAGAACTCTGGGGCTGGGGCTAGGTCACACGAGGCCTGAGCCTTTCTCCTTCCTTTAAATATCGAATGCCTGAAGACAACTGCATACTACCATATTTTCTTGCATATTTATCCATGATGATTTCCTATATCAGTGTTATTTTCTTCTTCCTCAGCAAGATTATGAGACCCTCCATTCACCTCCAGAGAAGTTGTTCTTGAATTAAGCTACACAGTGGATTGTAAAGTGCTGGAATCTCGCTAATAAATTAAGTCATTCATACACTCATTCAGTTTATTCATTTGTCCAACTTCAATAAGCCTGGCAAGACCTGTAAAAATAAGATACAGCCTCTGCTTTAAAGATTTGAATATACCACAAAAGAATACACAGTCTAGTCCTAACCTGCATGACAAGTTAAGCTACTAGATAAACTTTTTTTTCAACTAAAAAACAGTTTTCCCCACAGATTTTTCTTAAACCTCTAGTGTCTGCTAGCAAAAGTTCAAAGATAAAAATCAGACAATAAGAAGCTTTACTGAGACAAGTTAGAGACAGCAGCACTTGCTGAATTTCAGCAGTATTTCTGGTAGACCTGGTGCTGTGGAGTGATCTGGTACTTTCTGTTATTACCTTTCTCCCAGATCACTTCTCAGAATGAAATATACTCATGTGTCGTATTCCATCAGGAATGACATGGCTTCCAGGCCCTCTGCCCCTCACTAACCCCAACCCTAACCTAGACGTATTTGGGAGTCAGTACTCCAAGAACATTAGAACATATTGCTGAGCACACAGTAGATGCTTAATAAAAAATTACTCACCCACTAATGTTTTGACATTCAGTTACTTGAATCGAGTTTGTATAAGAAATATACCCTACCATCTGTAAAGGGAGACAATACCACCTTCTTCAAAGGGGCATAAGGCAATAGCACTCTCTTTCATAGGAGATTTGTGAGAACTAATTAGTAAGAATCAACATGAATTGAGGATTTACTCTACACCCACACTGTGTTTGCTATACAAGGTCTCATTTCTTTTTTACAACAACCTTATTTGGTAGTAATAGTATTATGTGTTTTTTACAATAAACTTTTTAGTTTAAAATAGTTTTAAATTTACAGGAAACTTGTCAAGGTAGTACAGACACTCACAATGTTTCCCCTATTATTGACATCTCACATTACTATGGTACATTTGTCACAACTGATGAATTACTATTGATACATTGTTATGGGCACTAACTAAAGTCACACTTTATTTGGATTTCACCAGTTTTTCCATTACTGTCCTTTTTTTTCCTGTTGCAGGATCCCATTCAGGATTCAATATTATGTTTGGCTGTCATGTTTGTTAGGCTTCTCTAGAATGTGACAGTTTCTCAGACTTTGCCTGCTTTTAATGACCTGGACAGTTTTGAGGGATACTGGTCAGGTACTTTGTAAAGTGTCTCTCAGCTTGGATTTGTAAGGCATCCTTCCCATGATGAGGCTGGGGTTATGGGTTTGGGTAAAGTGCCATTCTTATCACATCATATCCAGGGCACATGCTAGTAAACGTGACTATCACTTGATACTAATGTTGATCACCTGACTGAGGTGGTGCTCGTCAGGTCTCTTCACCTAAAGCTACTCTTATTTTTCCTTCTTTACATACTGTACTAATTGCAAGGAAGTCACTATGTGCAGCCCACATTTAAGGGGTAGGGATATTCTCTATTTCCTTGAGGGGGACCCTCTCCAAAAATTATCTGAAATTCTTCTGCACTGGAGATTTGTCTAGAAGCAATGATACCCCAATATCAATGAGCACACCCACCATCCAGATCTTGATTTCTAATACCACTGTCTGATAAAAGGAACCAGGGTTCCTTAGAGCAATGGCTGATTCTATGACTAGGGAGGGGCCATAAAAGATGAGCAGGACATCTCAAAGTACTAGAAAATAAGGAGATGCTCAAACACACACACACACAACAATGGTGCTATGTCAAAGGGACACATGAGCCAACTGAAAGAGCTCGTGATGGCCAAAGCTGGAACAATTTCAGTAAAACAAACAAACAAACAAATATTAGGTTATAACCGAAAGTATAAAATGAATATTCACAAGTCTATACTGACATAAATAAATAATTGTATTACTTATTTTTAAAGATGAGCAACTGTGGTTCAGCAAAATTCAGTAAGTTGTCCACGATCACACAGCAAGCAGAGGCAGAGCCAGGACTCAAACCCAGGCAATCTGACCCTGGAAACAAATTTTTATAAGCATATGCCAAACATATGACACTGTAAGCTCCTTGAGACCGTGTGTGCACCGTGTCTAGGAAGGCACAGAGTACAATAAGGCTTTCGGTACATGTCTGGTGGAGTAATTATCACTTAAGCATCCACCCCCCACCCTCCTGCCACAGCGTAGCTCCTTATCTGTTCTTTCCTGACTCCAGGCCTCCCCCACGCTGCTCTATTCCTTCTGCAGGCAATGCCCTTCCCCATTTTCTCTTGCTTGAATCCCACTCACTTTTCAAGGCTCGATAGAAGTCTCTGCTGACTCTGAGCCAGTATGGCTCTGTCATTGTGACTCTCTCAGTACCTCACCTGGGCCGCTCCTCTACCTACTCATACCTCTCCAATGGCTCACACTCTTGTTTACCAAGCTCCAGGACAGTGACAATGAACCACACACAATAAGCACTTAACAAATATCCACCATATGCATGCATGAGTTGAATGAATGAATAGTGCCCAGCACCATGTTTGAGCAGCAGCAAGTGCTTAATGCTCACTGAGTGGATGGATGGACTGATGAATAGAGAAAGGAAGGAAGGAAGAAAAGAAGGAAGGTTGATTCTTCCAGAACCTGACCCTGTAAGACACACAGGTATCGCTAAGGGTGCCCTGTAATGTCCTGTCAATGCCTGCCTGGGCCAGTGATCCCCAGTGCCTCTGGCTGCCACTGGTGGGGAAGGGCAGCTGTATGAGAGCCACCAGCCTGCTCTCTCTGGCAGACTCTCTGTTTGTGCCATTAGAGCCCTGTGTTTTCTCCCTGGCCTGAAACAGCTCCAATCAATTGGGAAGAGGAGAGCAGGGTGCACAAGCTGAATTCCATTGCAGAGCAACGGGGGATCCGGTTACATAGCTGGCACGGTTGGGAACCACCCACTTCAAGCTGGGCAGACGCTGGGAAGCAGAGCCCACTGCCGGGAATGCCCTTCTTATGGGTACTACTGGAAATAATCATCGTGTTAGTTACAAGAGGCAGCATTTCTCTAACACTAAACAATGTGCTGGATGCTTTGTTTTTGAGAAGCAAAGTGCTTCTCATGCGTCACCACTCCCCAGCAAGGTGACAGTCACTGTCTCCTCTTTACAGATCATGAAACTGAGGAATGGACAGGTAAATTGTCTAAGAGCCTGAAATTTGCTAAGCAAGGACCTGAGCTGCTAAGTCCAAGTCCTTCCCATTTTGCAAATCCTCATGAGGTCCCTCATTTCCCAGACACCCTCTCTGGTCACTGGTCACTCCCAGCTGCCCTATGTCACTGATTTTCAGCCAGAGGAAGATGCATGCAGACAGGAATCTCCTCACAACCTCGCCTTACCTGCACCCCCCATCTTCAATCTGACTCCCCTTGAGGGCAGGAGCTGAGGTTTCTGGTCTCCCTCAGCAGGACGTGGGGCACTTAGTAGGCACCTGGAATACATTTGCTGATCAGTCGTTTCACTGGGCTCCAGTCATTTCCTGGGTCTACTTCTTCCTCTGGAGTCTGTGGCTGCTGTGTTGGAATTGCAATGTGATCTACTGGAAATTATATTGAATCCCAAAGTACGTAACAATTTGGGGAAGTGACTTATTTTCTGAGAAACTTTATCACCTCTAAATAAGACTAATAGTCTACCTCCTGGTGTTGTCAAATTTATTCAGTGAACACTTACTGAGCACTGAGTCCATGGTTTAAGGAGCCCGCATGCAGCCCAAGGCGGGAAGCAGACATGGAAGCCAATGGCGAAGGCACAAATCTGGCATGTAAGGGGCAGTGAAATACAGGACGGGACAATTGGGAAGACATCCTGGAGGAAGGTGCCTAAGCTGAGTCATCACTAATGAGATGGAAATGACTGCTGCGTAACTGAGCATCACTTATGGCCACCTTCAACACCCTGGTCCCCACAGAACAGAGGAACTAGATCCTCTCTAAGAGCTTGCTCTGAAAGCAGGGAGGATTTCCAGAGGCATGGGAAGTGGTCCTCGTCTTTGCACCAAGCTAGCACAACCAGGCAAAACCCAACTCCACTCCCCTGAAGAAAATACAGCAAGCCCTGCTCCTTTAAGACTCAAGCAGCCCGAGCTGGATCCTCCTAGGCAGCAGCCCTGATGTGATCCGTAATTCTAGAGCACATATCAGCAGGGGAGGCCTCGCACTCCTTCAATCTCCCCTCTGCCCATGACAAACACACCACACCCTGCCCTTTGGTGGGCACCTTTCCTTCTGCACTGGCCTGCGATCGGGTCTTGAGAGCTACTCCAGGGGGGATTTGTAGCCATTTTAAGACATTGTTTTGCACACAGTAGGGACAAAGCCAGGTCAAGCCCTAGAGGAAAGAGCAGCCAGTCTTCCAGGAGCACTTAATCCCAGGCCTGCTCACTGCTGCCAACGCTTGCCCCAGCCCCACCCATCCCCAGTGCTGAGTCTCCTTGCTTCATTTTGCAGCCCCACTCCAACAACAGGCACATCCCTAGCCCTTGAGTGGCTTCATCTGGGCTGCCAGGATCCCCATTCCATTTTTTACAGGTTCTGTCCCCAAATACAGAGTCCCCTTTCTTGCCTATCTCACCAAGTAAGGTCCATAGGTCATTTCTTTCCAAGACTTTAGTTTCATGGTGGGCTTCTGAATCAGACTGTCTCTGACACTGTCCTGTCTCTGATACTCATGTCTGATGTTGGACTACCTAGATGTCAGCATAATTTGAATTCATTCTTTTACTTGCATTAAGAGGAGCCTTTCTGGTGGAAGACGCCTGCGTGGAGGCCAGGGGACTGGGCAATGTCCTTGGGCAATATCCTCCACATTTCCAAGCCTCAAGCTTCTCATCCGTGAAATGGGTGCTCTAATAGTACTAGTCCCTCAGTGTTGTTCTGAGATTGGAGTGAGTGAAGACACAAAAGCTTTTAGCCCACAGCCTGGCAGGTGGGCTCAGGTGGCACCTGTCACTCTCCTTAGTATTAGCTCATGGCTGGTTGTACACACTGGAGGCAGAAATGCATGCAAGCTGCAGAGTCCTGCTCCTGGAAGGAAGGCCTCCACGCAAGCTGGCTGTGGTTAGTAAGGAGCAGGAGGAAAGAGACGGAAGAAGGAACAGGAATATGAACAAAGATCTAGAATCTCACAAAGTTGCTACGGTCTCTGGTCGGGGTCCTGAACCTGTCTTTGAGGTAGACCACAAGGTTCTCCCTTCTCATTCCCACCAATGAACTCAGCTAATGCTCACCTCCCCACAGTCCCCTGGCCTCCACGCAGGCCTCTTCCACCAGAAAGCCTCCTCTTAATGCAAGTGAAAGAATGAATTCAAATCATGCTGACATCCAGGAGGTCCAACATCAGATGTGGGCATTGAAAAGCCAGTTGCCTGCAGTCCAAGCAGACGGGAAAGACCAGAGACATGGCTGTGGAGACCTACACCTGGGGCAAGTCACGTAACCTCTCTGAACCCCTGATTATTTGTTGATATTATTGGACAAATAATAAAATACCTAACATTCAAGCCTATTGCCCCCTGATTATTTGTTGATATTATTGGACAAATAATAAAATACCTAACATTCAAGCCTATTGCAAAAATGATATGAGAAGATGGACCTTAAGAGGCTACCACATACTAATCTTAATATGGCAGGAGTAGAATCACAAAAGCTAGGAATGACATTTGCGGATCGCTTTCTATCTACCAGGCCAAGACCTGAGTGCCTTGTGTGTACTTATGTGTCTAGTTCTCATGGCAACCCTGCAAGGTGAGTACCTGCATGCCATTTCCATTTTACTTAGAAAATGAGGCACGGAGGGGTCAAGTCACGTGCCCAAGGTCACACAGCTAACAAATGTCAGGACAAATTGAACGTCCAGAGCCCCCATAACCCAATGTCAATTCTGCCTCTGCTTCCTAACTGCACTGTAAGAGGCTGATGAATATCTGCTCTTCTCTTCCCATCTCTGGTGCTCCCCACTGGGCCCAGCTTAGCGCCTGGCACATATGGGCACCCAGTAAGCTTTGCTGAATGACCTCAAGAACACAGCTGCTGAGAAGATGAAGCCTCTGTTCCCAGCTCCCTGAGCTCACCCCCACCTGCACACTCCCTCCAGAACCTCTGCAAGCCACAGGGACCTACTCAGCTCAGAGTCACTATGCCGCATCAGCATCCACCGCCCTTCCTGAGGTGGCTATCAGCATCTGAGTTGAGTCTGCCACCAACCATGGTCAGCATATTCTCCTGGACAACATCAGAGGCCACCCCACAGGGCAGTCAGGGGGCAGGGCCCCAAAGCCCTGGGAAGCTCTCGTGGGCTAGAGCATCAAACACCCTCTCATCCACGGAGGCGACCTGTCATGGGAAAGAAGCACACAGACCCGGGAGCCAAGCAGACGTGGGTTTAAACCCTGGCCCTGCCCCAACTTGTCCTGTGTCCTTGGGGATGCCACTTGCTCTATCTGAGCCTGTTTCCTCATTTGTAAAACCCCAAACCTACCAGCCCCTTTCTCATGGTGATGTTATGAAGACAAATAAGATAAAGGGAATAAGTGTCAGATCTGGTGCCAGGTGCTCTAGGAAATGGTGACTGTTAACTTCTGGAGCAGAGGGTGGAGAAACCTGGTTGAAAGCAGCTTCGCCTTGGCCTGCCAGTCAGCCACTCTCCCCCTCCTGTCCCCACTGCCCCCTTTCTCTTTCCCTGAGGCCACAGGAGCCTTGACCCAATTCCGCCCCCTGCTGGCACCCACTGGCACAGGCCCCTCCCAGAAAGTGAACAATCCAGCGGTTCTCAAAGTGTGGGGTGTCGGGGCCCCTTTACATTCTTAAACATTATAGAGGATCCCAAAGGGCTTCTGTTTATGTGGATCATACCTACCAACATTTACTGTATTAGCAACTATAACTGAGGAATTTTAAACATATTTTTAATTCATTTGTAATAAGCCCATTACATGTTAGTGTAAATAACATATCTTTTATAAAAAAAAACATATATTTTCCAAAATGGATAACCAGTACTGAGAAGAATGGCACTGTTTTTCAGTTTTTGTCTTTTTGTGCATCTCCTGAATATCTAGCTTAATAGAAGACAGCTGGACTTGCACCTCTGCTTCTGTGTTCAACCAGTCTTGATCTTACACACCATGTAACCTCTGAGAAATTCCATGGTACACCCATGACAGAATGAGACTGAATGGGACATATAAGATTGTAGCATTATTATGAAAATAGTTCTGACCTCTCCAACTCCTTAAAAGGGTCTCAGGGACTCTGGGGTTCCCCAGACCACACTATGAAAATAGCTGCCCCGAACCCCTTGCTCACACGCTAGCTGCAGGAGATCGGATGCCTGCTGATCTGGTCCCTGCAGTGCCAAGGCCTTCGCTGGCTCCCGCAGCTCATGAGGTGAGGACCTTCCCGCGTCTGGCACCCCCTGCCCTCTCCTGGCCTGTGGCATTGCCTTCCTGGTCTCAGCCCTCCCTGCAAGACTGACAGCCACATCTCCCACCTGTGTGATAGTGCCTGTTAGTCCCTCTCCTTGCAATGATGTCTCGTTCTCTTGCCATTTGACCAATTGCTTCTATATCCATCGGTGTACTAGAAATTTCCAGCCACCCTTGACTTGATATTTCCAGCCACCCTATCTGAAAATCAGAGCAGGGATTCATTTCCTCATTGCACTGAAGAGGAATTTGAGGCCCAGATAAATAAAGGACACTGGCTTAAATCAGAACAAGGACCAGACCCCCAGTCCTGTGCTCATCTCCTCTACCACGCAATAACCATCCATCCCATAATAATTGTAAGGAGCGACTGAAGGATAAAACGAAGAGGAGATTGACCTATTAAAAAAAAGGAGGGAGGGAGAAAAAGTGGAAAAAAAAGGGGCATGTGATGGTTAATTTTATGTGATAACTTGACTGAGCTAAGGGATGCCTAGATAGCTGATAAAACATTATTTCTGGATGTGTCTGTGAGGGTGTTACCAGAAGGGATTAGCATTTGATTCAGTGGACTGAGTACAGAAGACAGTGCTCACCAATGTGGGCAGATGCCATTCAATCCATGGAGGACCCCAATAGAACAAAGCAGCAGGGAAAGGGCAGATTTGCTCTCTGTTCAAGCTGTGATGTCCATCTCTTCCTGCTCTCAGGTATCAGCACTCCTGGCTCTTGGGCCTTTGGGTTTGGACCATACCTACACCAATGGCTTTCCTACGTCTCCAGCTTGCAGATAGCAGATAGTGGGACTTCTCAGCCTCCATCACCACGTGAGCCAATCCCTCATAATGGATGTCTTTCTCTATCTATATATCCTCTTGGTTCTGTCTCTCTGGAGAAATGCAACTGCTACAGAGAGCGAAGGAGAAAGAGCAGAAGAAACCAAGGAAAGTGAGAGGCAAGAAAGGGGCAGGAGGGGGAGGCCAGGCTAAGAAGTCTGCAGGCCTCCCTCCCACCTGACCATGGGACCTGTCACTCACTGCTGAAATTGCTGGTTTGCTTGCTTCTATCTCTGGTGGAGATTATAAAACCTATGGGGATAGAGATTTTGTATGTTCTCTTTGTTATTCTAATCTATGCCCAGAGCTAAGCACAGACAAATAGTAGGTGCTCAACAAATACTATTTGAAGAATTTTCATACGTGGTGGACCTTGGAGCCAGCACAGAATTGGGCCAATAACTTAACTCTCTGAATCAGTTTTTCATCCAGAAAATGGGGATAACAAGGTCTTCTAAGAGGATTAAAACAAATCACTTGGTCAAAAGTGCCTGGAACTCAGCAAACATTGGCACAGTTAGACTCTGGCCCATAGAATCCCAATGTCATCTCTGCAAATAGGGCCAATCCTGGGAAACAGAGTTATTCAAAATACACAGACTGAGAAGAAGGTTCTACAATGAAAGATTAACTGATTTTGAAAGGTGACACTTTAAAAAAAATGGAAGAAACATAAAAGTAATGCAAACTCATTTTTAAAAAGTCAGATAATACTAAAAATATTTAAAAAGAAAGTAAATATAAATTATACTCCAATCCTATGGCAATAATCCTATTGCTGTGGTAATTGTCGTAGTGGTACCATTCATTCCACGGACACTTTTCCATGCATTGTCTTAAATAACAGGACTATGCTATACACTAAGGCAGGTACTGCTGCCTGCTCACTCCCAAACCATTTTCCTCCAGCTTCTTTGCTGACAGAATGTTTTTGTTTGTTTTCAGGAAGGAGAGACCACATGCTTCAAAGGAGGTCCCTCTTGTTCTCAAAATGTGAATCTTTTCTAGGCTGAGGTGACAATCAATCATTCCTCTTGCAAGTGAGTGGTTTGTGAGTGGAAGAATAGGCATGTGGCCAATTTTAGGCAATAAGACATGAAGGGGTGGGTGAGGTCAGGTAAAGATTTTCTGGGTTTGCAAAAGTGAGAAGAAACAGACTCCTTTTCCTCTTTGTAAATGTATTTGCACAAGGGTGTGCTATTTGGAACTGTGGCAGCCACCTTTGAACCATGAGAGTAGCTCATGGTTGACTTCAACATCTCTGAGAAGCCAACAGGAGCCATAAAGTCATTGAACATTTGAATTAACCAAGCCAGAATTCTTGTCCAGTGGAATAACAAATGCCCCTGATGTGTAGGTCCTCTTCGGTTGGGCTGTCTCTTCCTTGCAGCCAAAAGCATCCTAGCCACAGAGGATCTATTTGTGACCTGGTTGGTTGGTTTGCTTTTCACCTTCTGTATCATGTGTGGACATTTGTACACATCAATGAACAGAATAATAAGTAATGTCTATGAAAGACTTACTACTTGCAACATGGATCATCTCATTTTTATTTCTCACACCAAATCTATGGGGTCAAAATAATTAGCCCTATTTTTTCAGATGAGAAAGAAACCAAAGCTTGAAATGGACGAATAGCATAGAATTAAATGGCGAGACCAGAACATGACTCAGGTCATTCAGTAGAGAGTCTAAGTTTCTTCTCCAAATTACAGCCCTCAAGATTTCCCCATCATTTACCATGGCTCCAAACATCCCGTTTTCTATAACATCCATGACCAGCCTCGCACTGACGGCCCATATCCAGCAAGGTGAGGCCTTACTCCCTCCTCCCCTCCCTGAGCCCCATCTAGCCTGCCCTCTGTGTTTGCATCTTCTAATTACTCTGATTCCTAAATATGCGAAACAATAATATGCCCCAATTGCTTCCTCCTATAATTTCATGTAACGGGTCCCCTCAAATAGAAAGTCCTTAATTTTAATTACATATTATGCTCCCTTTCTAAGGGCAGACAGCTATTTATTCATCCAGCTAATTGTTCAAGAGACAAAGACATGGAACATATTGCGCCAAATTAAGTATTTGCTAGTTACTATTATGACTGGGGCTACGTTGCATTCCTCTAATTTCCTTTTTAGTAGCTCCCAAGGAAATCTTGGCATCTTTTTTTTTTTTTCATTATTTTTTGGCTTAATCTACCTATGATTATATAAAGGCCAACAAATCCTGGAGGTGTATTATTACTGGTGATGATAATAGTAATTAAGACAATGTATAGATGTATAGCCATATGTTTTACTCGATGAAAGAACAAACAGAGTAAAAATAGCGTTGACTGAATGCCTACTGTGTGCCCAGCGTTGGGCTGGGCACAAGAAAAAACTAGCCATCACTATCATTCAAGAACCCGCTTTTACTGATGAGCATTGAAGGGTAAAGAAGTAAAAATCACTTGTCTGTACCAGGCACACAGCTGGGGATCAGAGGAGCCCAGGCCAGTGTAGACTAAAGTGCAGGCTCCTGTGGGGCTACCACAGAGACAGTGGCCCCTTCCAGACTCACCATTTGCCCTAAGAGAATGAGACCAGCTTCTCAATTCCTACTTTATAGATTTGGTCACCTTCATAGACAGGAAGCAGTTTACCCAACTTTGGTGGATCAAGCTGTGCATCAGAAGGCAAAAGAAGGTGCTGGGGCTTGCACAAATCAGCTCCACAAGACTAAGAAGCTTGCCTTGTCTGCTTCTCATGCTGCCCACTTCCAGAAAGGACAATGCTATGCTCCTGCCTGCACACGGTCTGCATCTCCCCCGTCCCCCTCCCCCCCGCCTCCACACATGCACATGCGTGGCTGCAGGATTCTGAGCCACATTCTTAAGACTTCTGGTTTTTGGTTTTTTTCCCCCCAAGGGAGTCAGTCCTACAGCTGAGTGAGAGAAAATGCCCAGAGGGGAATCATCGGTTCAGTTAATTAACATCCGCTGAACACCCAGCCTGTACTAGGCAGGCACTGTGCATACAGACATGCTGCAGACAGAGCTCTGCAGATCTCCCAGACCCAGGGAGAGAGTCCCAGCTCAAGAGATTGGGCAGGAACTAATGCCTTCTTTCTACAGAAAAAGCAATGAAAGCCAAAAGATTTGGAAGAAGGAAAGGGCACTGTGCGTCCAGATAGAGGCTTGAGATGTCAAGAAGTGTGAATGGAGAAAGGAAAGATGGAAAGTCAGAGATGCCAAGAAACCCATTAACCTGGAAGTAATTACCAACTGCCACTATACACTGAGGGCATTATCCACACAGATGTTGAATCCACCCAGTACCCGTACAAGGTGGGTTCATTATCCCTAATTTTGGAGATGTGGAAACTGAGCCTCAGAGAGCTTAAGTCACTTGCTTAAGGCTGCACAGCTGAGAAGTGGCAGAGCCAAGATTCAAGCCTAGACTCATCTGACACCAAAACTCGTTCCCTGTGCCAGACAGTTACCAGTCACCCGCACTGGCCCAGATCGGCATTTGTGGAACTTCACAGCTGTCACGTTTGTTGATAACTGCCGGACACATGCATACAGTCACCAGGTCTCATGGCTCTGGATTCATTAATGGCACAGATTTCCACTGAGAAGTGACAGCCCTTTCCAAAGAAGTGCTGATCACGTCTGGTGCTGCATCCTATAGCAGATGCTAGGGCTCCCAGACTACAGGACCCCAAAATGTTGAGAGAGCCGGGACTATTAGGCTGGAAGGAAGAGGAAAGGACTTTCCCACATGATGGAAAATTCCTTGTCAGGCTAACTCCTGCTAATATCACTGTCAGCCTACAATAGAGCTCATTCATTCACCAACTACTTATTGAGCACCTGCTATGTTCCAGGCATTGTACTGGGGGCTTGGGATAATGAGATAACAGAACAAATGTTGGTGTTGTGGTGTTGACATTCCAGTGGCACATGCAGAAGGAGCAAACCACCACAAGTGTCCCTGCACCCGACACCCCAGCTGTGAAGCCAGGCAGCCTGAGCACACACAGGGAGACCTTCCCTCTACTTTAGTTCAGCCCCTCTGTGCACAGTGCAGGAGCAGAGGGTCCTGGGCAGGCTTTGTCCCAGGTCAGGCTGAGCCTCACAGCAGAACATCCTGAACATGAGGGTGGAAGCCTCCTGGGCTGGGCAGCTGAGTCTATCTCACCATGACCTGGAGGCCCCTGGTGGGTGAGCTTCCTACCATCACGGCCTCTGTCCACTGCGTTAACCAGGCAGAGAGCAGGTCCCTATCACATTAAATAGCAACTAGTGTGGGAACACCTCCCAGGGCAGGGGCAGGGAATAGTTTTAAATCTTTACAGTTTTGTTTCCACCTTTGTTGTGAAACAATTCACATATCATAAAATTTTACAGGTTTTTGAGCAACCCCTTAGGAGGGTCAGACTTTTTGAAGTGAGGTATGGAGATAGGAGGAAAGGCCCCGAGAGACAGATGCCTTTAGCCTCAGCAAGTCAGTGCAGATTTCAGCTCTGAGCTGCTCATGACCTGGGGCAGGGGACAGGAGGAGGGTGGCAGGGGGCACACCATCCTTGGAAGGGTGAAATTATGGAAGAGCCAGGACCAAGTAATCAGAGGGGCCTGTCCCCAGATCCTGGCCCTGCCACTTCTCAGCTCTATTCATTTGGGGAAATTACTGACCCTCTCCGAACCTCAGTGTTCCCATCTGTAAAATGGAGCTAAGGCAAGTACCTGCCTCAGAGAACTGTTGAGAGGATTAAATGAGACAGGGTCTGTACAGTGTCAGTCCTGGCTCCAGGCTCACAGCATCATCATGAGAAGCATCTAGTTCTTCCCAAAACTCTCTCATACAAAATAGAAAAAGATCCAACCTCTTGTCTTCTAACGGTCCACAGTTGAAAACACCTCACCCCCAAATCATTCCTTGCCTTCTATCCATATCAATACAGCAACTTTGCTTTGAAGACCAGGTGCCCACCCACCCAGTAAGTATCCAAGGTGAGGGGACAGAAGGGGGACAAGCTACGGAGGAAGGCCTCCAGCTGCTGCCGAGGCGACGCAGTATGCAGGATCTGGGAAATCATGCATGTTTTCTAATACAAAATGACTTGTGCAGTGAGTTTTATTCACAGAGTGCAGAATCGTCATGGTGACAGGGCCTGGGTGAGGAGAGGTTGGGGGCACCGCCAGCCTCCAGGAAGCTGGGTGGAGGGAGGGTGAGTGGACAGCAGAGGTCAGAGAGAGTCTCAGGCTGCAAGGGGGGCCATGAGGTGAAGAGAAGGGGACAGTCGTCAGAGCCCAGCCCGTTCACGTTCATGTGGCACTGAGATGGTCTGGAGTTCTGAGCTCACATATTCAACAAACCAGGGCTGGCCCAGTCTTACAGAACATCAATTGGACCTAAGTGACTGGTGGGGAGGGGACAGTGCTTTCTTCATCTCTATAGCCCACAGCACCTGAAGCACCACCGGCACAGAGTGACCACAGAGCCTGTGGACAGGGACCCTTCTGGATGAGGCTCAGGGTACATGGGGAAGAAAGGGCTTCCTGGTGGGAGAGGAACCTGCATGTAGACACCTCTTCCCTGTTTCCAGCCCGGGTCAGGCCAGCCTCTGAGCATTGCTGGGCAGGGAACCAAACTGTGCCTCTGCCACCTCCTGGCTGTGTGACTTTGGGCAAGCCAAGTAACCTCTCTAGGCCTCAGATTCTCTTCTGAAAAATAAGGATGAAATGAGTGAACAGAACAGAGGAAAAGCATCTGGAGTTTCTGAGTTAAGCATTAGATACTGTTCACTGTAATGTACTTTGTCAGGTCTGAGGAGACCGG
>NW_007733340.1:19832-22916 GCF_000696425.1 Galeopterus variegatus | reverse complement strand
GTCAGCTGGTCATGCATGTGTAACGGCAACAAGGAGACATGACCAAAAATACAGGCTTAATGATTTTTTTTTAATACTTAAAAGTAACTGCTAGGAACATTGAGAGCAGGATTTCTACATTCCAAATCAATAGAAGCAGCGTACTAATGTCGGACAGTCTGGGTTTGAGTACCAATTCTGCTGTTCTACGCCTAGGGGCAAGTTCTTTCAACTTTTGCTATCTCACTTTCTCATCTGTAAAATGGGAACACCAATAGCACCTGCTTCACAGCAAAGGTGAGCAGGATGATTTGTACACAATGCTTTTTCCAGTGACTAGGACACACTAGGCTGTGCTGGATGCTGTGATAACAACCACATCCTCCTTCAGACACAAAGCGCCCCCACCCCATAAGGTGCTGGAGTGCAGCCAGGACCCCTCAGCAACCAGCCCTTGGAAGACTTTCTTGGCTGAAGAAAAGTCTCACCCAAGCCCATGGCTCTTCCCAGAGGCGACTGACAGCCAACGTCTGGCCAACAAAGGAGAAAATAGGCTCAGCCTCCGTGTCCCAACTTGGGACAATTCTGAAATATCATCCCGATTGACACAGTTTGTTAGGTGGCAAACTGAAGTTCCAGCACTGGCTCCCAGTCTCCTCCGACCTGACAAAGTACATTACAGCAAACGACAGCTAACGCTTCACTCAGAAACTCCAGATGCTTTTCCTCTGTTCGCTCATTTAATCCTTATTTTTCAGAAGTATCAAAGATCAGTTGATACTTTCAGAAGTATCAAGTATCAAAGATCGTGGTGGAGTCAGCGGAGGCCTTTGTGGGGACTGCAGTGAGGCTCAGCTTCTCCTTCTGCTCCATGCTGCTTCCTCTCCTCCCTCCACAGGTGCCAATCTCAAGAGCATGCCCTAGCGAATTTCCATATGCCAGTATTCATACCAGAGTTTGTTTCTGGGGAACCCAACCTGCCAGCAAAGAGGCCAACACAGAGCACCCAACACAGCACCATCAAGAGGAACCAACCAGTCACTGGGGGGCAAGGTGAATACATTCTACTCTTCCACCAGAATGGACGGCCATTCATTTGACAGAAACAGACAGATACCACAAGTAGCCCTTCCTGCTTCCAGGACCTCAGCCAGCACTAATGGAGGGCTTGCAGAGTGCACAACTGACCAGTGCAGGATCCTATATGACATCATGTTAGATTAAGGGATCTGCCTTAGAGCAAAAGAAATGTGCAAGTGAGCCCACAGCAAAAGTATAATAGCAAGGAAACAACAAGGAAATATAATGTATAATGAACAGGAAGCATAAGACAGAGCAGGGTGGTAGTGATGGCAGAAATCAAACATATGGGTTAAAATCTGCTTAGAATGCTTTAATGGGGAACACAACAACAGCAACAACAAAAAACCTAACAATTTGCTATCTATTAGAAACACACCTGAAACAAAGTGACAAAGAAAAAGTAAAAAGAACATAAGGGGCCCTGGGCTGGGATGGGGGTGGGGCAGGGAAGAGATCATACTTTCAGAGATTGCCTATATACTGTGAAAAGATCCTTTAGGGGATTTTGATATACCTTCCCAGGGGAGCATACTCTCCTGATTTAAAAGAAGATGATAACAAGCACATCTCATGTCAGAAATTAAGGGTGGTATCCAAAGCTGTTCTCAGAGGAAAATGTATATCCTTAAATGCTGTCAATATTGAAGGAGGTCTGATTAAAATACATAAAGTGACATTTCAACAAATATTTTTAAAAATATTTTTTAGATAAAGAGCTTGATAGAATGAAAAATATAAAACATGAATTAAGAGTAAAATTGAGAAATAAATGCAAGAGCTGGTTAAACATACACAAATAAAATTTTACTAGAAAGCTTATATAATCACAGCTATAGATACATTAACAAGTTCATTACCTTTTAAAATTTTGATGGAACAGATGATTTTAAAGAAAAATATAAATTACCAAAATGAGGTGTTTTTTTTTTTAAAAGAAAAAAAAAAAAACAATCGTAACAGAGCAGAGGGATACCATAAAATATTAAAAGTTCTTTTAAACTGGCAATGAATGAATCATGAACCATTCCTCTGACACTCAGGAGGAATGGAAATTCTCTCAACCCATTTTGGAGAGCATTGCATCATGTTGAAAAACTAACAAAATAAGACTTTTAAAAAAACAGAAAAAAACATTTTCTCAAATACTTACAGAAGCAAAAATACTGAGTAAAATCCCAGTAAGAGAATCTAGTAGTATATAAAAAGAACAAAATTCATCATATCCAAATGGGACAGCATATCCTGGAAGGCCAAAACTAGGGCTTTTGCCAGGAACATAACAGATAGTCCAACATTAGAAAAGTTTCCAACAGGAGTCATCACATTAATAACTCAAAGGAAAAAATCCATATAATCAGCTTAATAGATGACCAACTGGAAATTGATCGTTTGATGTCTGTTCCTGATTTTTTAAAAATTAGTTGCTTAGAAAAATACTTTTTTAATATGGTAAGAATTATTTAAAACCAATAGGAAACATCTTAATGATCAAAACTTAGAGACAGTTCAAATAAGACAGTAGAAGAAAGGCTTTAAGAAGCAAAAACTCAAAGATAAAAACCACAAAAGAAAAGACTGACAGGATAGATTTTATACATAAAAATGTAAAACTTTGGAAGAAGAAGAAAATGAACTTCAAAGACAAGTGACAATTTGAGAAACATATTTGCAATATATCTGATGTTCAAAATATTTCTGTCCTTAATAAATAAAGACCTCTTAGAAGATCTTAGGNCCCCTCAGCAACCAGCCCTTGGAAGACTTCCTCGGCTGAAGAAAAGTCTCACCCAAGCCCACGGCTCTGCCCAGAGGCGACTGACAGCCAACGTCTGGCCAACAGAGGAGAAAACAGGCTCAGCCTCCATGTCCCAACTTGGGACAATTCTGAAGCATCACCCCAATTGACACAGTTTGTCAGGTGGCAAACTGAAGTTCCAGCACCGGCTCCCAGTCTCCTCGACCTGACAAAGTACATGACAGAGAACGGTAGCTAACGCTTCACTCAGAAACTCCAGATGCTTT
>NW_007733340.1:18271-19036 GCF_000696425.1 Galeopterus variegatus | reverse complement strand
AAACATTCTACATATCATGGAATACAAGATAACCATTAAAAATTGTCAATTAGAAAAAAAAATAATGATATTAGAAAATAGGAAAGAGCTATACTTAAGCAGATAAATCATGTTGCCAATATCAGGTAGAGCATAAGCTGAATTTGTACAAATACACAAAGGTAAAAAATATAAAAGGAGATAAACAAAAGATTTCATTCATTTATTCATTGTTTATTTCTTTTAAAAATATTGGTTAAGAATCTACTAAGTGCCAGGCCTGATTCTAAGCATTAGCAAATAAAACCTCTTTTCATGAAATGAATTAATGTGGTTACTTCTGAATGACGGGACTAATAGTGATTTTCACGTTCTTTGAGATTTTACCCTTTTTCCCAAGTGTCTTATATGAATCATAATTTTAATCATAGTGCAATGACTCTGATTCTAGTCTGCTAAGAAACTTAAACAAATACCAATACATACATTAATAAAACAGATTTTTCAAAAAATGTTTGTGGGAAAATTTGGTATCAATTAAAGAAAGAAAGAAAGAAATTTGGCCTCTCCTCTACCTCACACTGTACACAAAATCAGTTCCAGGTGTATGGTAGACCTCAGTATGAAAGACTAAAAAAATAAAACTTCTAGAAAAAATAATGGAAAATCTTTATGACTTTCTCATAAAGGAAATAATTTATCAATTTCGCTGCATTAAAATTAAGAATGTGTGTTCATAAAACAACACAATAATAAAAACATTGAGAGAGAAAAGCCATAGAATGA
>NW_007733340.1:10642-16156 GCF_000696425.1 Galeopterus variegatus | reverse complement strand
AAAAAAAAAAAAAAGCCAGATCTTAAAAATTCACTGCCCTCTTTACTGGCTGGACGACTTACTGGGCGAGGCATGTAACCTCTGCAAGCCTCAGTGTTTGCACCTGCACAATGAAGAGGATGACAAAGTAGCTCTCTCACTTGTTCTAGATGTTTTGGTGAGGTGGAGCTGAGAAGAGGAACACCAAATCCTCTAACACAGCTAAAAAATGCTTTATGCCCCCACACCCAGCAGGTGGTTAGGTAAAGTCACTGATACAACAAACTCGCAGGCCGATCTGGATTTTAGGAGCCCGTCGAGCTAAAACAAACATCACCAAACACTTTGCCAGGCTGCACTTGGGTACATGATGCTCAACAAGGGAAAAGAGNGGTGCGGGCGACACCACACCAAGGGTTGCGATCCCCTTACTGGTCACGAAAAAGACAAAAAGAAAAAGTTTATGGAGGGATTTCTGTTATCTTTCAATTCCATTTTTTCATGAACTTCTTGAAGTACCCTCGTACAAGCAACAACACGGATATAGCTCACAAACATAAGTTGAATGGAAGAAGCTGGACACACAATAATGCCTCCTATATAGTTCCAAGTATAGAAAGTACAAAAATAGGCAAAGAAAGAAAGCATAGTGTCTAGAGATGAATACTTAGGTAATGAAAGCATAAAGGAAAACAAGGAAGTGATGACTACAAAAGTCAGGATAGTGGTTGCTGTTTGGAAAGAGTCGGCTGTGCACCAAAAGGGACAGGGCAGGAGCTCTGAGGTGCTGGTAATATCCTCACCCCTAGCGGTGACATGCTGTTCCCTTTACAAAAATTCATTAAGCTATACCTTGTGTTATGCATTTTCTTCATGAGTGTCATTATTCACAATGAAATAAAATATTGAAGCAACAAAACAAAAATATTAATGTCTGAGCTCCACCCCAGACCAATGAAATCAGAATCTCTGAGTGGAGGGTGTGGCATCGGCGATTTTTAAACACTCCCAAGGTGATTCTCATGGACCGCGAGGGCTGAGAAGTGTTGGAGCAAGCACAGGTCGCCCAGTCTGTGTGCCTGAACTTAAAATGCCACCTCCACTTTGTTTGATCTTTACGACTCTGGGTACTTCTCTGTGCATCAGTTTTCCCTTCTGTAAAATGGATGCAGTAACAGTACTGACCTGATGAAGTTCTGAGGATCATACATGCCAATACCCATGAAGGGTTTAGAGTATTTTCCCGGCACATTTTAAGTGCCCAATGAGTATCAGGCTGATATCTTTATAATGAGAATGGAAGGGGTTAACATAATTTCAAACATTTAGCACGCACTTAAGAAAAAGTTACTACTGTTAAATACTTGATCTCCACCATCTCAAGACAAACTGGGATGCTCCTCAGTTGTGGAAAACCTTTTCCTTTAGGATTGGGAAAAGTGGATACGATTTCAGAAAACTGCCAAATATCATTCAGAAATCAGAGTGGAGAAGCTGTGGCAATAAGTGAATATTCCCTCTTGAGATACAGCCTGTGGATTTTAATTCTGTAAATTCCCCAGAGACATCACCCAGGTCCTCCTTTTCTTGATTCTGCTGATGGTGTCTAGAATGTACCCTGCATGTGGTAATGGACACGATGCTTCTCTGGACGGAAGCTCAATTGTTTTGTAGGTCAGAAACTAGTCCTGAAGATTATGGCTTCAAAAAGCCAGATCTCGGGCCGGCCTGTGGCTCACTTGGGAGGGTGTGGTGCTGATAGCACCAAGGCCAAGGGTTTGGATCCCTATATAGGGATGGCCAGTTGGCTCACTTGGGAGAGTGTGGTGCTGACAACACCAAGTCAAGGGTTACGAACCCCTTACCGGTCTGAAAAAAAAAAAAAAAAAGCCAGATCTTAAAAATTCACTGCCCTTTTTACTGGCTGGATGACTTACTGGGCGAGGCATGTAACCTCTGCAAGCCTCAGTGTTTGCACCTGTACAATGAAGAGGATGACAAAGTAGCTCTCTTACTTGTTCTAGACGTTTTGGTGAGGTGGCACTGAGAAAAGGAACACCAAATCCTCTAACACACAGTAAATGCCCAGCTAAAAAATGTTTTATGCCCCCACACCCAGCAGGTGGTTAGGTAATGACACTGATACAAAAAACTCTGCAGGCTGATCTGGACTTTAGAAGCCCATCGAGCTAAAACAAACATCACCAAACACTTTGCCAGGCCGCACTTGGGTACATAATGCTCAGCAAGGGAAAAGAAAGTCAGAAAGATCCTCTCTGCCGGTCTACAGCAACCAGACGAGAGAACACACCTTCCCCTCCTGGCAGCAGGAAACTCAAGAACAGCTAGTGCAGTGCCCTTCTTTCCCCCAGAAGACGAATTCTCATCCAAATGCCAGCACCAGATTCTACCAGGGGAGCAGCATTCCATAGCCACAAGTCTTGCAGATGACTTTAACTGCTCCCAGTGCAGATGCTCGTGATGCCTGGGTAGCCGCTGTCTTGGAAACCGCACCAGCAGAGGGTGTGTGTGGACATAGTTTCTTGAGCCAAAGAAAGGAAAATAACAATCCATTCTAAACCCTCCCTAAATATCTACTTTGACAAAGACACATGAATAGCAAGGCATGTGTGTCCACTCACTGCACCTGCGGGGACACGAATCCTGTGGTCATAAACCATCGTGGGCTTTAATTACCCAGCAGTACAAAGCCTGATCCTTTTCATGCCTTCGGCATCTGGCCTCCCCCCTGGGGAAATGTATCCGGTGACAACGTAATTCCTCTGACCTACATCGAGTCATTTTCTCGTCAAGGAGAACAGTGGTCCTTCAGCTCCTGGGTCAATTTTATTGACATTTTTTCCAAGAGAAACCCTTTGGAATTCATCTTTTGTTCCTGCCTTAGGTTAAACTTTTCAGAGAAGAATTCACTATTTGTGCTCTGATCTTCAAAACCTCTGACCCTGCCTGCAGCTCACAACCTTTCCCACCTCTGGGGCGACCACTCACCCACCTTCTAACTCTGCCTCGCCACACTAGCTTCCTTGCTGTTCCTTGAAAACGTCAGGCCCCTTTCCACCCCAGGCCTTTGCACTGGCTCTTACCTAGAGGTTCTTGCCTACAAGCCTGCGTGGCTCACCCCGCATCTCCCTCAATTCCATGTCCAAATGTCACCTTTCCAATGATACCCACGCTGATTCCCCCTTTAAAACTGCCCCCTCCACTTTTACCACCCCTTTACCCTATTATCTTTTATTCCATAGCACTTTTCATCTTATTACTTAAGACAAAGTTAGAAAAATGTTTTGTCGTTCTTTACTGTCTGTGTCTCCCACACATTCTAGAAGGTGCATTCCAGGATGTTAACAATTTACTGGTTTTGTTCAACTTCTCAGTCCCCAGCATGGGGCACATAGGAGGTTTTTTGTTTTTGTTTTTGTTTTTTTTTGAAGATGACCGGTAAGGGGATCTTAACCCTTGACTTGGTGTTGTCAGCACCACGCTCTCCCAAGTGAGCTAACCGGCCATCCCTGTATAGGGATCCGAACCCACAGCCTTGGTGTAATCAGCACCACACTCTCCCAAGTGAGCCATGGGCCGGCCCTCATAGGAGGTATTTTTTAAAATAATTCCTGAATTGTTACTGCTGTCCCACCCTTCCCACTGAAACCTATCTGTGAAGAAGCAAATGGCTTCGTAGGCAGATCTTTGTGTCAATGTCACCTCAGGGAGAGACCACGCTATCTAAACAGCTGTCTGCTCTGCCCTCCCACCCCCTTCATTTTCTTTCTGGTACTAATCACTACCTGACATTACACGTTGTAAACAGGGCCAAGGTTTGTCTGTGTTGGGGTTCATGACTCTATCCCAGTCATATAGAATGGGGGTTGACAAACTTTTTCTTTGCAGAAAAAGGCTTGAAAGTAAATCATTCAGGCTTAGCGAGCCCTGCCATGTCTGTTTAGGCTACTCACCTGTGTCTGTTTAGGCTACCCACCTCTACCCTTGCAGCACAAAAGCTGCCACCAACAGTTTGTAAATGAATGAACGAGGCTGTGTTCCAAAATAAGACTGTATTTACAAACTAAAAAGGATTTGGCCTATGGGCCATAGTTTGCCAACTCCAAGTCTAGAACAATGTGTGGCACATAGTAGGTGTTCAATAAATATTTGCTAGATAAATGAGCTGAGTAATTTATTGAGTGCCTGCTCTGTGTCAGGCACCATGCTCAGGCTCGCTTGCTAACAGGTCATTCCATGCACAGAAAAACCTATTAATGTAAGGACTTGTTATCGCCAGTTTAGAGGTGAAAGGACAGGGGCTAACGAAAGCTCTGTGATTTCTCCTACAGCCATCACCATGAGTGACAAAGCAAGGATTGAAATTCGGTCTTCCAGGCCACAACTATTCCTTCCACCACTGGACACGTATCTTCCATTCTATGGCACAATCCATGAAAAGGCCAAGACATGCCAAAGATTATAATTATAATTAACTCTTCATCCCCCTTCCCCGTGTGTATGTTCTTTCACTCGTCTGTCCAGCCAGGGTGGGCCAACTACCTACCGTGTGCCCTTGCTCTGCCCAGTGTGATACAAACTTTAGTCAGACTCAGGCTCTACGTTCAAGACAAAAGAGCTACAAAACCAATGAAATATTGACCTGGTGCCAGGCACCCGTCTGGGGGAATTGGAAACCGGATTCTGACTCTGAGCCTGCCTCCAGGAGGAGGAACAAGAAGTGTGGCTGCTCTGGGCATCTCCCAGGTGCCAGGACTAAGCAGTGCACTTCTCTGCTGCGCTAGGAGAAGGTGATGGAATCGATAGGAAATCCAAGTTCAGGGGAGCTCCAAGAAGAGGGTGGGGTTCTTCACTGGGGCTCAGGGAAGTCTCCAGGAAAAGCCATGCTTAAGAGGTGGGTCTTGGGGAGTCAAACCTGTGACCACCTTCCATTCCTACCACTTAGTAGCTGTGGAGACCCTGGGAACATGACTCAGTTTCTCCATGTCTCAGAAAACCATGATAAAAATAATACCACCTCCCACCCCTCAAAAAATGTTTTTGTAAAATTAAATGGGCTAATATATGTAAAGCAATTGCCTGATCCAGTGTTGGTACTTAAAACATGGCCATAATTATCATCCTGGTTACCCCTGAAGAACCCAAGGGGGCTAGGAATAGATGAGTGTGGGGGTGGATCTTCCCAGATCATGACGGCCCCTGTTTATTAAATAGTCTGAAGCCAGACAGGTCCCATATTGGATCATTTGCTTATTTAACCAGCACCAAGGAGGGATTCTGTCTGCTGCCAAGAGCCAGTGAAGTACACCTCAGTCAGAGCTGCCTGGATGTCCCTCAAAGACAAACTATGCTTCTGGTCAGACATACAACTTAAGTCAAGACCAGTGATCAGCTCCAGTCATGCAGGATGTGGAAACTGCACTGGGCCTGCAGGGAACAGGGCCTGCCTCTGGGCCACCAAGCCCCACCCGGTCAGTCAGCTCAGGCGTCACTCATTCAGAGCACACAGATGGG
>NW_007733340.1:6109-10500 GCF_000696425.1 Galeopterus variegatus | reverse complement strand
GTGCAGGATGTGGAAACTGCGCTGGGCCTGCAGGGAACAGGGCCTGCCTCTGGGCCACCAAGCCCCACCCGGTCAGTCAGCTCAGGCATCACTCATTCAGAGCACACAGATGGGAGTCTGGTTTCACATAATGCAATTCAAGTGAAAGTGGGACCCCACTCCATTTGATACCTACCATAGCCCTTTTTAAACTCACCCAAGCATCTTAGCTCAGGGTGATTCCATAGCATAAAAACAAAGCCAGGAAAGTGGTGAGGCTTTAAAGCACATAGTAACAACACTTGGTGTTACCTAGCATCTTGTCCTAAGGACTTTTCTGGTTCACCAAGCACTTTGCAGCTTCTAGGATGATGTGTCTGCAGTTTTCTTAGATGTTCCCTTATTTAATCCTCTCAAAATTTCCCTGTAGGCTGGGCCCATCCCTAGAGGGACTGAAGCTAAAGCTCAGTGAGCTTAAGGGACTCACCCAAGCCACACCAGGTCATCTACAGCATCACCTAGGGGAATGTCAACTCCCACCAAAGACCAGGAATGTATAATACTCATGGAGACAAGAGCAGGCACCAGGCATTTAGCAGTGACTTAAGCCAGCACACCAGTTTTCCAGATGGTAGGCCCAGGCTGCAGTTACAGACAGACGTGAATTCAACCCAGCTCACCACTAAGACATGTACGGATTTGAACACGTGCCTAATCTCTCTCATTTCAGTTTCCTCCTCCACTAGCTGGAGTCAGCTCCAGTGTCTATTCCTTGGAATGTTGTGAGGACTAAACGAGATGGTGCAAGAGAGGCCCTGGGCACACTATTATTGTCACAACCCTTCTTTCTGTCCCAGACAGTCTGCTCAGTGCTCTACATGTGTTGTCCCATTTAATCTTTAAATGTCCCACTATTTGCCCCATTTTACAGAGCAGATAACAAACATTTGGGTCTCCAAGTTCAGTTTCCATGGAAATCAATTCTCTGGCCACTACCTACCCTCAGCAGTGAGATTCTGCAACCTAGAACCGATCTTTGCAGGAACTGAATTTACATAAAATAAAAGCTTCCACTTATACTGTAAAGAAAAACAAACAAACAAAAAAAAAACCCTGACCTCCTCAGAGCCACATAAATGGTTAAAAACTAGAACCTGACACAGCAGTAAGTTCATGTATCATGTTGTCAAGGGAAGACGTTTCTTCCTTTTACTTTCAAATTTGGTCTCAGATGTGTCCAGTCCTGCCCCTTGCAAGTACAAAGACCTAGATACCAAAACCTTGGGAAAATACCAAAGACATGAGGACAGTTGTCATAGGCAGGATTCTAAGACAGCCCCCAAGATACCTGGCCCCTGGTGTACACATATTTTCCCAGTGATTCAATCACACAAGGATCCCGGAGTTGCAGGGGAGGGATTCTACAGATATAACTGAGATTCCCAAATCAGTTGACCATAGAGAGATTACCTGGGTGGGCCTGACCTAATTACCTGAGTTAATTAAAAGTAGAGTGTTCTCAGAACAGGAAGCCAGAGAAACATGTTAGCTGGCCCGAAGTTGTCCAAAATAGTCGGAGGTAGGGGTGTGTGTGTGTGTGTGTGTGTATGTGTGTGTGAAAGAGAGAGACACTAAAGAAGGTCAGGGAGGGCCTCTCTAGGGGGGTGCCATTTATTTCCCAAGTGGTTTATTATTACTACTTCACCTTTCATAAAAAGTCCCACTGCCTAAGACACATGGCACATTCAGTTGATCTAGTCTGATGGCAGCTTAATGGGCTATCTCATTTTATCAAATCACTGCTTGAAACCTCACTACTCAGTCTGAAGCTGAGTTGGGTCCACTGTGTCCAGTAGACTCTTGCCTGTTGGGACCATCACCCCCATGTGGCCCTAGCTCAGCACTCCCTTTCCGTGCACAAAGAGCTGGGAAATGTGCTTAAGAGCAGCCCTTACAGTCGGGTGGAAGGCGGACACGCTTAAGAGCAAAGAACTAATTTGAACTCAGGCCTCCCCCTCCCTGCCTGGGTGACCTGGGCAAGTAGTTCGAGCTCCCTGGGCCTCAGCTGCCTCTTCTGTGATGAGGTAGTCAGAATAAGGCTAGATACGCTGCATAGAGTTGGGGTGGGAATCCCGTGTAGGGCAGTGCCAGCTACGGAGTACGTGCTCTGAGAAGCAGGGCTCTGTTTTCTGACCATGAGCCTTAAGGGACCAGGACATGTTTTGGGAAGTCCATGAGCTATGAATTGAAAACAGGTTTCCAATAAATTGTGCTCAGTGAATGATTGCCACGGATGGCCTAGGGAACTTCCATGGCTCATACATTTTTAGCTCAAAAGGTCTCTTCCCTTCATTTAATAATAATAATAATAGTAATGATGAAAAAATAATTCCCAGAGAAATAACTTGTTCAAGGGTGCATAGAAGGACTCAAAATCATTGTCATCTCACTTCAAGAATTTTTCTTCATATTCAGCTAAATTCCAACTATCTACCTGTTTGTCTATCTATTTATCTATATACAGTCCTAAGGTTGCTTTTTAAAGGAAAGTATATCTACTATGTAAAAATAAAATTTACAAAATATTTATTCCTTGTGCAAAAGCATCACAAGGTTATCCATGTGCTTGTGTATGTGATGGTTGCACAGGGGAGCAGAGAAGACAGATGGTGTCAGAGGCAAACACTGAGAATCCCAACTGTAGAGAAACACCAAATTCCACAACAAATTAGAAAATTATCAAGTTTCTGTAGAAGTCTTTTTATTTTTCCAAAAGTAAACACAACTCCCAGAATCCAGTCTTCACATCCTATGGGCTTCAGGACTCTGCCATTCTTTGACTAGTAGGCTAATTTTTATTTTCATTTTTTGTGTGTGATATAGTCCCCCCAAATTTTGAAGCCTCTTGATTTTGCTTTTGCATTTCATGCATTTTTTGAAAATGTGTTAGAATCTAATAGAATGGAAAGAAACCAACTTATAGTGGCTCTGAATATTTAAGTGGCATTTTCTAAAATGATGTGCATATTATTCATATTTCCTAAATCTCTATTTTCTTCTGCCAAAAAAAAAAAGTCTCAAATGTCAGAATCTCATTTGGAGTGCCCCAAGAACTCAACATTTTATTAAAGGTTACTTGCATAAGCCTTTTCCCTACTAAAATGCTATTTTAATTTCACTAGAGATGTATGAATAGTATGAATCAGTACAGGTTAAAAGGCTAGATGCAGACAGACAGGAAGAGATTGGATGATGCTAAAGTGCAAAGGTGGGAGTGTTATGTGAGTCACTACAGAATACATGCTCAATAAATGTTAGCTATTATTACTGCAAATGCTATACCCCCACCCCTGTCTAATCCCATCACCTTTCATCTGGAACCCTGAAGAAACCCCACAAGTGGTACCCCAGCTTCCACCCTTCTTCAACCCATCCTTCACAACCCTCTCTCTACACAGCACTCAATTCTGAGCAACCCAGAGGAAAGGAAAAGAGGTCAATTCCTCCAGTGGCTTTCTGCTGCACTTAAAATAAAATCCGAGGCTCTGTTTGATCAATGGCTTCTCTGACCTCATGTCACATCACCCTCTTGCTCTGCCACCTGTTTCCAGACCCACTGCCTTGTAATAAGTTTCCCCCCACAAACCCAGCCCTTCCTGCCTCAGGACCTTTGCACTTACTATTGTCTCTACCTTCAAGGATAACTGACTTGATGTCATGAGATTTAGCCCAAATATCCCCTCCTTAGGAAGGTATTTTCTGATTGTCCTATTTAAAATACCTTCTCACCCCAGAAACTATGATTTTACTCTATTTTTCCTCATATTTGTTTAACTGGGTAAGCTGGTCTCATCCCTGTAGATTTTAGCTCCATCAGGGCAGAGCATTCTCTATCTTGTCAGGAGCTGACTTTCCAGCCTACAATCTAATAGGTGCTCAATAAAAATTTGCTAAAGAGAAAATGAATAAAGATCTCAGTGACAGAGATAGTGTCAAGGTAGAGAGCACAAGTCACATGCTGCTCTGTGACTTTATCTTGAGCACCTAATTCTATTTGGTTTATACTGCTCCCAATTCTTTTCATAGTAAGTCATCATAAAATCCACAACCAAATCATATCTTCCGTCTTTCTTAAGTTCTCTGAAAAAAATTAAACTACCTTCAGAAGATTAAGTTGCTCAATTCAGTTTGTCTTTAACCAACCAATCATTCATTTGTTTGTTCATTCATTCCCTTGGCAAGTAGTTCACTGTCTGGAGTACGCAATGCTGGAGATAAAATAATAAGACATGGCCCTGTCCACCAGATGCTTATAGTCTAGTGGAGGAGACAAACATATAAACAGGCGAAAACAACATGAAATGGTACATGCTAAGGAAGAGGTAGGTGCAGGAGAACCCAACCTGGCTGTC
>NW_007733340.1:3697-5755 GCF_000696425.1 Galeopterus variegatus | reverse complement strand
TTGGTTTATACTGCTCCCAATTCTTTTCATAGTAAGTCATCATAAAATCCACAACCAAATCTATCTTCTGTCTTTCTTAGGTTCTCTGAAAAAAATTAAACTACCTTCAGAAGATTAAGTTGCTCAATCCAGTTTGGCTGCAACCAACCAATCATTCATTTGTTTGTTCATTCATTCCCTTGGCAAGTAGTTCACTGTCTGGAGTACGCAATGCTGGAGATAAAATAATAAGACATGGCCCTGTCCACTAGATGCTTATAGTCTAGTGGAGGAGACAAACATAAACAGGCGAAGACAACATGAAATGGTACATGCTAAGGAAGAGGTAGGTGCAGGAGAACCCAACCTGGCTGTCAGGAAGGCTTCCTGGGAGCAGTGACACCCAGCCAAGACCTGAGCAGTGAGTTGGAATTGGCTAGGTGAAAGGCAGCATGCTCAGGGCAAGTGACCAACTTATGAGCTAGTCACCCATTCACTCATTTCATGTATTTATCATACACACTCAGCGCCTAGCTGTATACCTCTTCTCTGAATTGAGGATTGAGATAAAAAGGAGCTCAGATCCCATCTACCTCTAACATTACCTGTTGAGCCTGACACAGAGCTGGGATCACAGTTCATTTAACCACAGCCTGGTTTACAGGCATAGAGTCTCAAACCCCAGGTCTGGCTTTCAATACACCTTGTGCTCAAGTACAAATCTCGGATAATAACCTAAATGAAAGTGACGTTTGATCAATTTTGGACAACTGACTCTCAACAGGACAGCCACAAGTGTCCCAAGCTGCAGGAAAAGGCTTGTCTAAGGCTCATTGGCTCAAGCAAGGAGCCAGCTCCAGGGTCCTGGTGGTGCCACCATGGGTCTCTGCACAGTAGTCCCCACCCGAGCTCTAGCTCTGGCTGCCAAGGAAGCCCAGGTGGGTATAGGGAGGGAGCACATGTACTCTCTGGAAGGATCTTCTCTCCTGTGTCACTTCTCTAGAGAAAACAATCACAGAGCCTCAACGGTGGGAAACAGCATATGGGAAAACAGAATGGACAGGCTCTCAGTGGCTGGTGCTGTGCATTTATATCCAGGGTCCTGCTGTACCTGGACACAATGTTGTTAATTCTAGTCTGCCCCAACCCCTTCCTTACATTGTCTCACTCAAGACCTTGAAAGGCAGGTGGTGATATCTGTTTCATCTCTGCCTAGAGGGACACCTGTCCAGGCCTCTGACAGGTACCTCAGCACTCTGTTCATTCCCCAGACTGTGCAGAGGCCACAGCCAGTGTTCAGGATAAGCAGGGGGTGGGGGAACCCTCAACTCAGCTTCACAAACCAGAGCAGGAGGGCTGGAGATGAGGGTGAGATAGNATGAAATGGTACATGCTAAGGAAGAGGGAGGTGCAGGAGAACCCAACCTGCCTGTCAGGAAGGCTTCCTGGAAGCAGTGACACCCAGCCAAGACCTGAGCAGTGAGTTGGAACTGGCAGGTGAAAGGCAGCACGCTCAGGGCAAGTGACCAACTTGTGAGCTAGTCACCCATTCACTCATTCATGTATTCATCATACACACTCAGCGCCTAGCTGTATACCTCTTCTCTGAATTGAGGATTGAGATAAAAACGAGCTCAGATCCCATCTACCTCTAACATTACCTGTTGAGCCTGACACAGAGCTCGCATCACAGTTCATTTAACCACAGCCTGGTTTATGGACATAGAGTCTCGAACCCCAGGTCTGGCTTTCAATACACCTTGTGCTCAAGTACAAATCTCGGATAATAACCTAAATGAAAGTGATGTTTGATCGATTTTGAACAACTGACTCTCAACAGGACAGCCACAAGTGTCCCAAGCTGCAGGAAGAGGCTTGTCTAAGGCTCACTGGCTCAAGCAAGGAGCCAGCTCCAGGGTCCTGGTGGTGCCACCAGGCGTCCCTGCACAGCAGTCCCCACCCGAGCACTAGCTCTGGCTGCCAAGGAAGCCCAGGTGGGTATAGGGAGGGAGCACACGTACTCTCTGGAAGGATCTTCTCTCCTGTGTCACTTCTCTAGCAAAAACAATCACAGAGCCT
>NW_007733340.1:0-2060 GCF_000696425.1 Galeopterus variegatus | reverse complement strand
GTGAGCATGTGCCTGTGGGTGGTAAACTGGCAGGCCACAGACTCTGTAATGCCGACCCTAACGAGCACACCTTCTATAACTGTCCCTTGCACAGACAGTGTGTGCATGTATGTGGGGAGGGCGAGGGGGCATGTGGGAGTGAATCACTCAAGGATGGGATGGTGCATCTATTTTGTCCTGTTTCTACCGATGGCCTGTGACTGCCAACTTTGCTCCTGGCTTAATGAGGAGGAGCCCAACTCAAAAGCTGGCCCTGAAAGCCAGGCCCCTTCCCACACTGCACTGTGCCTGGTGGCAAACAACGTGCTTGCATCTGGTGAGCAATTAGACCGGGTGTGTTCTCTTACCTCTCCTCCTCATACAAGACCCACCANAACTCAAAAGCTGGCCCTGAGAGCCAGGCCCCTTCCCACACTGCACTGTGTCTGGTGGCAATTAACTTGCTTGCTTCTGGTGAGCAATTAGACTGGGTGTGTTCGCTTACCTCTCCTCCTCATACGAGACCCACCACAGCTAAATGCAAGTCCCTCACACATTTTCATTTAGAGAAGCACTGAAGACTGTTATTATGGGAAGGGTCTTTCATGTCTCCTGGCACAGCCAAAAATGACGTAACAGTTTGTTGACAAGTGTCTTCCTTGGCTCACTTAAAATGATTTCTATAGGTGGGACATAGGGGATTTTTAGAGCAGTGAAATTATTCTGTAGGATAGTGTGTTGGAAAAATAGAATAGTTTGGTCAGGGCATTCACCTCGGGTCCAGTTGGGTGTGGTTTCAGCACATCCTTTGTAAGCAAATTGCGTGTGTGTGTGGAGTTAGTGTGCATGCACGCCAATGTATGTTTTTAGTTTTGTTGCTATTCTTGTGTTCTTGAGAGAGAGAGAGAGAGACAGAGACAGAGATAGAGACATAGAGGAGTTTTAGTGAAGCGGGCGGGCGGGTGTCTGCCTCGGGCATCCACCTTGCGCAGCCATGCTTTCCAACCTATGGCTCCAAGGACCATGTGGCCGGTTACCTAGATCATAGACCTGCACAAAGGGGTCTGGTGACCCAGCCTGGCACATGAAGGATTTGTGACCCAGTCTGTGAAAGGACTTGAGGGGTCTGTGAACTCCAGACCCAGCCCTAGCTCAACAATTGGCTCAGTCGGTGCAGGATTACTGGCAGGTAAGAGCCCGACAACTAGCATGGTCATGTAGCTAGACATAGAGTAATGGTGGATAGATGACATTATGCATTTGGCAAAACCCACAGCACTGTACAAGGCAAAGAAAGAACTGTAATGTAAACTATGAACTTTAGTGAATAATAATCAGTGTTGGCTCATCAATTGTAACAAATGTGCTGCACGAATGCAAGATGNGAAGA
The DNA here is from genome assembly GCF_000696425.1 of Galeopterus variegatus. Lineage (NCBI taxonomy): Eukaryota > Metazoa > Chordata > Mammalia > Dermoptera > Cynocephalidae > Galeopterus > Galeopterus variegatus. Next base: position 691 of record NW_007733340.1, on the reverse strand, counting down.
GATGGGATAAGGAAGTTTTGATTGGGGAAGAAGGCAGAAGGTGTGCTCTGTAATCAGTGGCTCACAGTGGGAAGAAGGGTTGCATGTCAAAATCTCCAGGGAGGGTGGGCTTCCGCCATTTGAGAATGTTCCCCTAGTGCCCCTCTCCCCCTTCCCTGATTAAAATCTGGGATGGTCTTTGGATGTGTCAGCTTGGCTGGGTATAGTCCACAGTTATTCAATCAAACATGAAGTGTTTCCTGCAAAGGTAATTTACAGATGTGATTAAAGTTCCTAATCAGTTGATTTTATGTGAGAGATTATCCTAGATAATCAGGACGGGTCTGATTCAATCCTTTGAAAGGCTTTACAAGCAGAGATGAGGCTTCCCTGATAAAAAGGAAACCCTGCCTGTGAACAGTAGCTTCAGCCCATGGGGAGAGTTCCCATCCACCCTTCCTGACAGCCGCCCCTAAGGATTTCAGACCTGCCTAGCCAGCCCCACAGTCACGTAAGCAACTCTCTACATATATGTGCACCTCCTGCTGGGTCTGCTTCTCTGGTGGTACCATGGCTGATTCACAGACTAAAACTCTTGGGTGGTCACCGAATTTCCACCATGGGACACTCAGGCAGACAAGACAAAGAAGGGACTTAATACTCTTCAGGAATTTTAAATGAAGGCCAGGCATTTCGGATATGGTAAGCTTTT
>NW_007733339.1:110654-113019 GCF_000696425.1 Galeopterus variegatus | reverse complement strand
GGTGCAGTGCTAGCCCCCAGTGTGGAGGGTGAGTCCCCATTTGTCAGGCTTGGGAAGCAGCAAGGAGGCTTCCTAGGGTCTGAACTTGATTGGCTGGGACTAGAGCCCCTCCTATAAGCTCTGATCTTGTTCCCTGAGGTTGTGCTGGGTGCTGTGCTGTCTGCCTGCCATTGGGTACAGCTCCAAGAAGCTGGCAGTTTCCACTCTCTGCTCCTCAGGGGGATGTGATAATACCTTCCAGATTGTGAGATTCTAGTGAGATGAACATGAAAAGTGCTTAGCACAGTTCCTGGTACTTGTGAAGCTATCCATAAATAACTATTGTCCTTCCCTAAAGCTGGGGTCCATATTGGTATCCTAATGCTGCTGAAACAAATTGTCACAAATGTTATATGTGGATTATACTAACATTTATAAAGTAAATGTATTTCACAGGGCCCAGCCTCCAAAGGCCTGTAGTTTCAGGTATAACCTAACTTTTTAAAATTACATATAGAAATGTTAAGTTTGCAAAAGACAGGAAACTTTCCCCAGGCTAAAGTCTCTGTTGTAACATATAGAATTGTAACACAGCAAAATTGCTGGCTCAAAGGGTAGATGTCCTTGGTACAGGTTAACCTTACTTGATTGCTATGTAAACATACTAAGGAAATTGCTGTAGGGAAAGAAAATGTTTTTTTTTTTTTTAAAAAAGATGACCGGTAAGGGGATCTCAACACTTGGCTTGGTGTTGTCAGCACCACGCTCAGCCAGTGAGCAAACTGGCCATCCCTATATAGGATCCGAACCCGTGGCCTTGGTGTTATCAGCACCGCACTCTACCAAGTGAGCCACGGGCCGGCCTGGGAAAGAAAATGTTTGCCAAGCACAAGCTTTTGTTGGTGGGCTGACTTAACCTTTTGCAAACTGCATTATGGAATGTCACTTTGTCATTTCACTGATGTTACCAGCCTCTATTGTTAAACTATACTTAGCCAAAACTCCACCTATGTTCTTTTTCTGTAACTTTCTGGCCTGGAGAATAAATACTGTGACAGAATCCAGTTTGTGGTTAATTTCCCAAAAGAGGTATGCCTCTCTCTTGAGGGTTCCAGGAAATTAACCCCTTTGGGGTCTCTCACTGCTCAGAAGAAGAAATGGGCTTTGAGTAATCCTTTGTGTCTCTGTCACCCAGGGGAAGAGGGGTGACACATCCGTATGAGGCAAAGCAACATTATGGTTTAAAACAACACAAATTTATTCTGTTATATAGGAGTCTAAAAAGGGTCGATAGGGCTGCATGGCTTCTGGAAGCTCTGAGGGAATNGTTCCTGGTACTTGTGAAGCTATCCATAAATAACTATTGTCCTTCCCTAAAGCTGGGGTCCGTATTGGTATCCTAATGCTGCTGAAACAAATTGTCACAAATGTCATGTTTGGATTATACTGACATTTATAAAGCAAATATATTTCACAGGGCCCAGCCTCCAAAGCCCTGTAGTTTCAGGTATAACCTAACTTATTAAAATTACATATAGAAATGTTAAGTTTGCAAAAGACAGGAAACTTTCCCCAGGCTAAAGTCTTTGTTGTAGATATAGAATTGTAACACAGCAAAATTGCTGGCTCAAAGGGTAGATGTCCTTGGTACAGGTTAACCTTACTTGATTGTTATGTAAACATACTAAGGAAATTGCTGTAGGGAAAGAAAATGTTTGCCAAGCACAAGCTTTTGTTGGTGGGCTGACTTAAACTTTTGCAAATTGCATTATGGAATGTCACTTTGTTATTTCACTGACCTTATGAGCCTCTATTGTTAAACTATACTTAGCCATAACTCCACCTATGTTCTTTTTCTGTAACTTTCTGGCCTGGAGAATAAATACTGTGACAGAACCCAGTTTGTGGTTAATTTCCCAAAAGAGGAATGCCTCTCTCTTGAGGGTTCCAGGAAATTAACCCCTTTGGGGTGTCTCACTGCTCAGAAGAAATGGGCTTTGATTAATCCTTTTTGCATCTCTGTCACCCAGGGGAAGAGGGGTGACAAATCCGTATGAGGCAAAGCAACATTATGGTTTAAAACAACACAAATTTATTCTCTTATATAGGAGTCTAAAAAGGGTCGATAGGGCTGCATGGCTTCTGGAAGCTCTGAGGGAATGAATCCATTTCTTTGCCTTTTCTAGCTTCTAGAAGCCCCCTGCATTCCTTGGCTGCTGGCCCCATCCTCTGTCTTCAAAGCTAGCAGTGTAGTATCTTCCAATCAATTCCTCTCTCTCTTTCTCATTCCTCTTCTGTTGCCAGAGTGCCTTTTCTCTGACTCTGACCCTCCTGCCTCCCTCTTTTTTTTTTTGGCAGCTGTCTGGTACAGGGATCAAACTCTGGA
>NW_007733339.1:105390-109840 GCF_000696425.1 Galeopterus variegatus | reverse complement strand
TGCCTCCCTCTTTTTTTTTTTGGCAGCTGTCTGGTACAGGGATCAAACTCTGGACCATGATGTCATAAGCACCATGCTGTCCAGCTGTCCACCCTCTTACAAGGACACCTGTGATTACATAGGGTCCACTTGAATAATCCAAAATAATCTTCGCATTTCAAATTTAATCATTTCTGCAAAGTGCCTTTTGTCATATAAGGTAACATATTCACAGGTTTCAGGGATTGGGATGTGGACATCTTTGCAGGGGTCAGTGTTCTGTCTACCACAGGGTCAGACAACATTTCATAGACTTTGAGTGTAGCAGCCTCCAGCCCAGATCTGCCAGTCCAGCTGCTGAAGGGAGACAGGATTAAGCTCCTCACCTGGAGAAGGGGTGAGAAGAAGGTGCATATGGGAAACCTTATGAGGACACACTAGGGTGGGTTATCTGCACCAGGAAAGCAACTCTTCTGGGGCTTATGAGATTTGTGATGGCTTCATACGCTCTCCCGGCCTCTGTTAAGGGTGTACATTCAAAGTGCAGAAAGGTATCTGTTTGAGATTCTAGATGAGCATCCAATGCTTGAAAAAGGAATACAAGAATGGGGAAATCATCAGAGCAGCGGAAGAGCACAGAACATGATGTTAGAGGACCCGGGGTAGAATCCCAGCTCTGCCAGTTCCTGGCCATGGGATTTGGGCCATTATCTTCCCTCTTTCTGTCTTGCTTTTTCCATTTGTATAATGAGGAAATAATAATAGTACCCACCTCAATGTGGTGTTTGTGGGCTAAATGGAAAGGACTTATAAGCCTTTATGAAGGCCCATGCTAGGTGCATCATGTGGTGCTGGGCCTCAGGGAAGAGGAGTGTGGGGCAGGTGTTACAGAGGCCTCACCCCAGGGCAGGTAACAAGGTAGGACACAGGTCAGGTGCTGAGGTTGCCTCTGCAGGCCAGGGTGGTTCAGGGAGACTTGAGGAGCTGAGCCTTTACAGAGAGGTGGGATTTAGACAGGAGAAGAGCCAGGGTGGGAGAGGGTGTCTTAGGCAGCAGGAAGAGCAAGAACCAAAGTTTAGAGGCTGAACACTCCTGGCGTGTTGGGAAGACAAAGATCTCATGGCTGTGGGGGAGATTGTAAGGGTAGGAGAGGCTCCGGGGTCACTGCAGGTGTTTGAGTAAAGGATGGATTGGACCCCATAGCACAGTTTGTGATCGTATCATTACTCACTGGTTTGTTTAAATGTCTTTCTTTCCCACTAGATTATAAGCCACATGAGAAAAGGGACTATTGTCTGCTTGTTTTTCATTGTGTCTACAGGGCCTGGTGGGCATTCAGTAAATATTTGTTGAATAAATAGATAAATGAACAAATCACCTAATTGGATCCCCCAAAAGATCCCATTCTGCAGCATTAAGTCCTGGACCAGCATTAAGTAAGGTGGCCTTCTGAGAAGACTGAGGTAGCTCTGCTGTGTGGACAGGAGGGAGGAGAGAGGGATAGAGTTAGGGTCAATTAGGAGAATCCAGGTGTCGGAGTGGGACACTGGGCCTCGGCCACAGCAGAGGGGTGCGGTGGAATGAGAGATTAGCAAGGACACTTCCAAGGGCTTGGGGGCTAAATGTGGCAGAGGGGAGGGAGAAGGGAGAGGGGGCCTGGAAGGACTCTTGGGGATCCTGGAGGACAATGATTATACATTTTTTCACTGAGGAAAATTTTTTGGCTATTTTCTTTGTGCCAGGTGCTGTGTTGATTGACCGGCATTCAAGGCTGGACAGGGCATGATCTCCACCACAGAGGAGCAGGGATTCTGGAGGGAGGAGGAGGCTAGCTTAGGTCTGTGCCTTACACAATGAGGCTAGTGGGAAATGCTGGGATGGGGGGGCAGGACAGGGTAAGGTTGAGGGGCCACAGCCAGAAGCTTCTGTTGGGCTGAGCCCCCTGGGGACAGGAAGACAGCATCGGAAGTGTAGTTGGAAGGCCACAAGGCTGGGCTCCCACACCCGTTTTCATCCCATTCTCTCTACCCCTGTTTCTGTCAGTTTATACATCACTTCCTCTGGGAGCCCCCTCTGTCTGCTGGACTTTGATTCCGGCCCCTGCTGTGCCCTCCCCTGTGACCACGCCCTGCCTCAGGCATGACTCTGACTTTCCATCTTAAATCCCCCTCCCTCGCTAAGCTGCGCACCAGTCATGAGGGCAAGTCCTTTGTCATCTTGCACATGATTATAAGGTTGGCTCCTTGGACAGATGGATGAGTGAGTAGGAGGATGGATGAATATCAAATAAGGAAATGTGGAAAAAAGGTTGGGAGGGAAACAAAGCAGGATGTTCGCAGTAAGAATAGGAGTGGTTCAGATTTTCTATAAAGTATCTGGCTTTTATCCCCTATGAACATGTTAGTTAAAAGAAGAGAAAAAAGGTGAGGAAAAGGAGACAGACAGGCCCCTCAGGATTTTGGCTCCTTTCTCATGAGCTGCTGCCGTTTGTTTGCTTGTGTCCAGGTGGAAGCAGGGAAAGGCCTGGAGATGAGGAAGTTGGTTCTGTCGGGCTTCCTGGCCAGTGGAGAGATCTACATTAACCAGCTGGAAGCCCTGCTGCTGGTGAGTAGAAGCTCTGGGGCCTTCTTGTCCCTCGTTGGACAATGTCATGCTCTAAAACTGCCTTTGGAGTTGGAGAGGAGGGGGACCTGCACCAGTCCATCCCTGTGGACAGAGTCTGTGGGGCTGCTGTGCTTACAGCCGGTGTGGGGCAGCCGGGGTCATTGCCAGGAAAGACCTTGCCTCTCAGCTGTGACTCTCCATTGCCCCACTCCGGGAAAGGCAGGAGACAAAGCACAGCAAGGCTAGGGAAGGCAGACACTCCCATCGCCCTGGACCTGGCACAGGCATTACTAACCGTACAGTCCTCTGTCCAGGTGTGGGCCTAGCACTTCCCCCTCACTGTGCTCTGGGCAGTCTCTACCAGTCAATCAAGGTGAGCCCCCTTCATCATTCCTGGTCCAAGACCTTTCTCCTCCCTGAGGAAGTGAACCATTAGTACCATCCTGGAGCCCTGGGTCAGGAAACGTGAGGTGGGAGGCTATCTGTGCTGTTTTGAGAAACACCATAGCTCTGAGGGATTAGACCAGCCTCAGCCCTCAGTAAAGATGCCTCTATTTCCTCTCCAACATGGAGGCCTTGTTGTAAGAATCAGATTGGGAGGGGAACATTAAAATGTTTTCTAAAGGTAAAAGTGCTACACAGATGTAAGATGTTTTTTCCTTTGAAGAAAGTGCTTATTAGATGCATCTGGATATTAGGCAGAGTGATAGTGGCACATAAAGTTCTCTCCTCTAGGTATTTTGCAGCCTGAGACTAAGATAATACCAGAAAAAGGGGGAATAAGAAATATAAGTGTAGGTCATTAGAAACTCATTCTTACAAGAATTGTAAGACACACAGTTACATAATTGCCATGACATGAGATGTCATTCAGTGTCCCAGGAGTTTTGGCATTTATTATCCAAGGAATGATTACTGAAATGTGAAGATACTTTGCAACATGTTGGGATGAGTTGGGTTGTGTTGGGTCTCACGGGAATTCATTGATATGCACAGTTATGTTTTCATAGTGATGGACAGTACGGCAGGTAGATGAAGATTCTGGTCTGGGACCAGAACTAGGGTAAGACTTGATTCTACTATTAATAGTAGGCTTCTCATGCTGTTTTTCAAAGCGTGCATCTTGGCCCATTAGTGGGTTATGAGATCAGTGTAGTGGGTTGAACTAGCATTTTAAAACAAATGAAAAAGAAAATAGTGTGCATCACACATAGGAAGGGCAAGTACTGTTTCATGAAATGTTGGTCTGTTGTCTGTAGATGTATGTTTGTGTGTGTGAGTATGGATGTATGTACTGGGCCACATTATTTCTTACATGTGTTGAGAGTTTGAAAACCACTGGCTTTGGGCAAGCTGTGCATACACTGCTTGAGCCTCAGTTTTCTCACCTGAAGATGACAATACCATTACCTTCTCTCTCTCTTCATGGGGTTGAGAAGACCAGGAGATCCTTTTGGGGACCTAACACGATGCTGGGTACTTAAGGCACTCAAATATTAGCTGAAGGAATGAGGGCAGGCGGACTACTAGTCATCCATGTATGAAATACACCCTATAAACTGTGAATTGCTATACCGAAAAAGGGGGCATAGCTGTCATTACTACCAGGAGGCACATTTGAAAGGAGTTCAGACAAAGGAACTAGACTGCCTGACTGTGCATCCCCGCTGACCGCTCACTAGCTCTAGACCTTCAGCAGATAAATGAGCCTTTGTGCCTCGTTTTCCATCTGCAAACTGGGTATACTCTGTTCCTGTGGTTGTTGTGAGTATTAAATGAATCTGTATGTAAAGCTCTTAGAACAGAGCCTAAGTGTTAGCTAATACTCTTATTTCCTCTGGTGCTGGAAGAGAAGACAGGTTAGGGC
>NW_007733339.1:94418-105357 GCF_000696425.1 Galeopterus variegatus | reverse complement strand
GCCTAAGTGTTAGCTAATACTCTTATTTCCTCTGGTGCTGGAAGAGAAGACAGGTTAGGGCTTATTTATTTCTGGCAACACACCCTTTCCATGAAGGTGGGGGAGGCGCCTGTCCTCATCAGAGGCATGCCACTCTTAGCTTCCAATCTGCAGTCGCTGGGCCTCCTGATGTGGGCAAAGATAACAGATTTAGGAGCCAAGACAGTTCCTCCCTCCCTTGCCTTTCTAACAGCTCATGCCCCAAAGGTAAAAACTGTGAGGCTAGGGCCCCCCATCCTGAGGTGCCCCAGGACAGGTCGCTTCTCTCCCCCCAACTTGTTCATCCAGGGCCCTGCTTGGCTCTTTCTTGAGCAGAGGCCAGAGAGAGGGAGTAGGGGGAGGCACTTGTTGGGAGGCCAGGTCTGTGGCTGGAGGGCTCAGGAAGAGTAGGCAGGACATCCCCAGCCAAGCCTCAGATGATAAAGCTCAGTGAGAGAGAAGGAATCAAACCCTCCCTCCTCTGCTCCAAGAGCTGGGAGCCCTTTTTTTCTCAGCTACCAGGGAGCTAAACCCTGTGCTCTTCAGGGTGGTCTGACAAAGGGGCAGCTCAAAGAAGAAAATCTGTCCCTTCCCTGCTTGCTCCCCCTCCCACCCCATTCCTACCCCTCTGCTCCTAATGTGCTTGTCTAATTTTAACTTATCACTTCCTGGTATGCACAGGGCTGGGTGTGTGTGCCTAAGACTGTGTATGCACACAGGCGGACAGGGACTCCACAGGGAGCCTCTGTTCCTGCCTCCTAGGTTGCTGGCTGGGGTGAGGTTTGTTAATCTCCTATAATCCTCCTGATTCCTGGTGGGCTCAGACTACAAGTAAGGTCTGGGAGCCTGGGCCAAGGTGGGGGTGAAGGAAGACAAATCAAATGCACTGTAGTCTGCGGCCATACCACCCTGCATGCGCATGACCTCGTCAAATGCGTTGTAATGCCACATCTCCCGAGCTCTGGGTAATGAGCTCAGGTGCTGCATCTTGCCTGTGCTGGGACCACAGGGTGCAGGGCCACTGCCCACAGCTCCTCCCAGCACAGCCACACCTGGCCTCCTCTCTTAGGCTCTCATTCTGGCAGTTTGCCCTGGAGTTCATAGTCCTGCTGCGCGTCAGCTTCCTTATCTGTAAAACAGGTTAATGAGGAGTGACCAAGGTGACATGTTAGCAAATGTGCCCGGCAGCTGCCAGGCCTTCATGGGGAGGAGGTGGAGGAAGTGGGCAGATTAAGGCCAGTTGCTGGGGGACAAATGGCTGTGTAAAGTCGCACTGGCAAGTCAGGTCAGAACCGGTCCAGCCCCATCTTCCTGAGAAGCACTTGGGCTGGGATATCAAGAGCCAGGGTTGACTCTGAGGTCACACAGGGATCCTCTCTAAGAATCCACTTCTCCCCTGATGAGACACAGCCAGGGGCTGCCCTGGCTCCCCGCAGCGGGTTCTGGGAGGAGGAGGAGGTTGGGGTGCACCAGCGCTTTGGCAGAATAGCAATGCTGGGCCAGAGCTCGGGGTGGGTTGTCTTGCCTTCCAGCCCTCCCTCCTGTCCCAGAGGCTGGAATGTGGGGCTTCACCAGGTAGAAATAACTGCCCCCCAGATGAAATCAGGGGTAAGAGCAAAGGTTCCCCATCTTGTCCTGAGAACTGTGTGATGGGCGAGTGCAGACCCCCCATGTGACTGTCCATGGGTGAGCGTCCATTTCTTCCCCTTTTGTAGACAGTGGGGGATTTCGGAGGAGGCAGAACCTCTGTGTCTTGTTTGTCCATAGGTGGCAGACGAGGGCTCCCCCTATGGCTTCGTCTTGTCCCTTCTGCCCTCCCGGGACTGTTCCCTCCCTGTTTCCTTTATTCCCTCTTCTGTGGGGATTGCACCAAGGCAGGGATGAGGATTCGTGGCTCCGAGACTCTGTGCTGACTTGTACCCTTTCATAAGGCTGTGCATAGAGGTGGAGAGAATAAACTCTGACCTCATTCCTGAAGGTGGGCTTTGTACTCCTCTCAGAGTGCTGGGAGCCCCTGAGGCTCCCAACCTGCCCACCTGGGCTTGGGAAGACAGTATTCCCTTTCTCCTGGCTCCTGGTTCTTTCTGTTTTCCTGCCTGACATGCTTGCCCACCCACCACCCCCACCTGCTCAAATCTTCCCAACTTTGTGGAGGCCCTCGAAGTTTCTGTCCACCTCCTCCATGAAGCCCTCTGAGCGGCTCCGGCACAACCTTGGAACCACTTGGTTGAGATTTACAGTTGAAGTTGCATAATATCCTATCCTATCTTGCATTATGCACTAAGTTGTTTCATTTGCATTGGCCCATNTGTGCATAGAGGTGGAGAGAATAAACTCTGACCTCATTCCTGAAGGTGGGCTTTGTACTCCTCTCAGAGTGCTGGGAGCCCCTGAGGCTCCCAACCTGCCCACCTGGGCTTGGGAAGACAGTATTCCCTTTCTCCTGGCTCCTGGTTCTTTCTGTTTTCCTGCCTGACATGCTTGCCCACCCACCACCCCCACCTGCTCAAATCTTCCCAACTTTGTGGAGGCCCTCGAAGTTTCTGTCCACCTCCTCCATGAAGCCCTCTGAGCGGCTCCGGCACAACCTTGGAACCACTTGGTTGAGATTTACAGTTGAAGTTGCATAATATCCTATCCTATCTTGCATTATGCACTAAGTTGTTTCATTTGCATTGGCCCATTTTACACAAACAGAATATGAAGTTCTCAAGAGCATAAGAATAATCTCCTGAAAAGAAAATTGGACCCCATCAGTCCCCTGCCTAAATCCCTCCAGGGAAAGCCGGGTCATTGCAGGGGCTTAAAAGACACACTCCTTCCCCCAATGTGACCAGCCCTGCTCACACCCCCAGCCCTGCCTCGGGCCCCTCTCCTCCCCCTTGCCCACTGCACACAGGCGCACTGGCTGGCTTTCCCCTCCTCTCCCGCACCAAGCCCGTTCCTGCCTCAGGCCAGGCTTTGAGGACGTCTGCCTGGAGTACTGTCTCCCCTGGCCCCTGTGCTTTCCCTTTCAGGGTAAATGTCCTCTCTTTGGAGAAGCTCCTCCACCACCCTGTCTAAGGAGGCCCGCTTCTTATTTCTTTTATCGCTGTGTGTAATTACATGTTTGATTGTTTACTTGTGTTGTGTCTGTGTCCCCTAGTAGGTGGGAAGCTCCGTGGGGGCAGGGATTGTGTATACCCCGGTTCTGGCCTCACAGTAGGTGCTTGGGACATTATCGGTGCGGTGAATACTAATAATAGTAGCAACTAACATTTGTTGACTGCCCTCCCTCTATGTGCCAGGCACATACTAGATATTTTATGTAAATTATGGCTTTTGAGCTTTCCATCAGTCCTCTTGAGAAGGCAGTCTTGTCCCAGTTTTACAGATGAGTCTACTGAGGCCCAGAGATGCTAAGTGACATGCCCACAGCTCTTAAGTGGCAGAGTTGGGACTCAGACCCACGCTGCCTGGCCTGCACCGGGTGGAACCCCATCCCACTTCCCTAGCAAGGACTGGACACTGAGGGTCAGTTGGTTCTAGCACTGAGAAGGAGGGGCTCTGCTTTTTCCTGCCTTTATCAACATATCTGGACTTTGTAGAGCTCAGAAGACGAGGGAGCCAGAAGTCAGAGCATTGTCTGGGTGTTTGAGTAGACAAGACTTCCTCTTGTGGGCAAACTTGGGCTTTGTCGCCATCACCATGAGGCAGATGGGAGGGTGCGGTGAAGCTTGGCTGGGAGTTTGGCTGCTGTGGTCGGCTCGAGCTGGTGGTTGTCACTCAGAGGGAGCCAGCGACAGCTTCAGTCTCCCTTAGTGTAGGTGTTCCCTTCAGTCCAGCGTTTTCAGCAGCTGAGTCACCAGCTCTCTGCTAGAATGCTGCTCTTGTCAGAAAGCTCATTACCTAGTTCTGTGAGACAGTGGGGGACAATTCCAGTGAGCCCAAACCTGACCCTGTAACTATCCCCCATTGCTCCCGGGTCTGCAGAGTACCCCAGACCAAGCCTAAGGCCTCTCTCCATGCAGCCTTTGGATAGATGGAGAACATCAGCCATATCTGACTCAGGCTTCTCTCTTCCAGGTAAACGTGCCCTTCCCTCTCATGCCTTCTTCTGGCAGGTTTCCAGACCCTGTCTCCTTCAGGGCCTTTGTAGCACAGTCTGGGCATCTTTGGGGTTTTCTGATTATAAAAATTAACATGTACTCATTGTAGGTGATTTAAAAGATATAGAGAATCATGCTGAAGAAAATGTACCCAAGCGCCATTATCCCACAGTCCTACTGCTGGGCATTAAGGGGATGGCTTCAGCTTGCAGCCAGTGCTGAGGGATGGTCCTGAATGCCTTTTAGCCTCTCCACTTGCAGGCCCTGGGGTTTTATTTTTATGTTAACCCTGGCATTCAGAAAGTCGGCAACTATAAGCATGCTTGGTGGGAAGGATCACCATGGTCATTTAGCAGAGTCCGTTGCAGATGTGGGAAGTGGGACAGTGGTACATGTGCTACCTGTACCTCCTCCCATAGTTTAAGTCATGGGAAATCAAAGTGTCGCTGATATTTCAGAGTTCCCAGTCAACACCCCTTCCACTGAAGTGCAACAAGGAAGCGTGTGACTCAGGGAATGAGGCCATTGTGGAAGAAAGACGTGGATCCTCTTGTATTAACAGGAGAACCTGGTACCAGCCGGATACTGTCAAGGTTAAAGGGGTGACAGGGGGAGTGTGCTCTGGCACCACCCCTTGGACCTGGCAGGGCTGCAGGGCTGCGGCTTCCCGCTGTCAGGTTCTCTCTCCTTGCACTTTTGTGTGGCTTGTCGGGGCCTGTGACAGCAGCTCCTTGACACAAGCCATGCTTCAGGTGCCTCAGGTACTTCAGGTGCCCTGCCTTCAGTGGCCCTGTTCAGGCAGGACTCAGGCAGCAGGAAGGGCTAATCAGTGCCTTGGCCTGCCCTGGGCCTGCTGACAGTCTGGTTTACTTACTCCTACCTCCATTTTCTTCCTCTCCCTCTCCCAGCTCATGAAACCCCCGAAGGCCACAGCTACCACCTCCCAGCCCGTGCTCGCCATCCAGCAGATTGAGACCATCTTCTACAAGATCCAGGACATCTATGAGATCCACAAGGAGTTCTACGACAACCTCTGCCCTAAAGTGCAGCAGTGGGACAGCCAGGTCATCACTGGCCACCTCTTCCAGAAGCTGGTGAGTCTCCCAAGGAAGGAGGGTCCTCATGCAGAACTTCAGTAAAGCTGCTGGTGTTGGAAGAGGGCTTTGGGAGAGGACTGGTCAGCTGCAGCCCTCTTGGCCCTCCTTCAAGGGCTGGGTCATGTGTGAGTCCCAGGGGAAAGCCTGGGCCTGTGCCTCCACACCAGGCACTCCCTCTGGGAGAGGACTCTGTGGAGCCAGCACTGGAATGAAGGCTCTCCTGCTGGCCTCAGGTCCCCATCCCTCAGCAGTCAGAGGGGCATGTGCAAGGTTGGGGGGCAAGAACTGCTCACCTGAGACCTCAGGGATTTACTGCACCTTAGCACTGCCTCTGTAAAATGAAGCCGTTGAATGGGAGACTGCATCAGCTAATGATTCTCCCCTGAGGTCCTGAGAGCAGACACACCAAGAGCCCAGCCCTGCACCATTGCAGGGAAGACGTAAGATTAACGTGCAGACTCAGTGTCTGGACCTCCTAGCTCTGGCTCTGTCTCTGGCTGTGTCCCCTGGAGGGCCCCCGGGTCAGACCCACAGAGCCCCTCACCCAGCCCTCCCTGAGCTCTGCCACCATAACTTGGGACAGCCCAACAGTTGGGAAGGAGACAGAGTCAGTGGTGTTCTCCAGGTGGGAATGGTCGGGGAGCAGGGAGCAGTGCTCCTCCTTTTTCTCCCCTGCCCTGAGACTAGTTGGAGGGACAGGGCTCTGCTTTTCTTTCTATTCTGGAGAAAAGTCCTGCTCGGCTGTGTCTGGGGCCTGGAGCTCAGCATGTTCAAAACCACACTCTGTCTCTGAAGTTGTCTGCTCTTCTCCCTGGCTCAATCTCAGTGGGTGCCTTGGACCAGTCCTCGGCGCCTCTCCTTCCCCACTCCCTCCTTCCTCCCCCCCCCTCCCCCAGGTCCTGTGGAGTCCACTTCTTTGATGTCGCTCACAGCCACCTACTTCTCTCCACCCCTCTGGCGCCCTTCCTCTCGGCCACCATTGACCCTCACCTGGACCACTGCTGCGGCCTCAGGAGTGACTCCTTCCTCCAGGCCTGCCCCTTCCACCTCCCCCGTCTACCCAGCAGCAGGAGAGAGTCATTTAAACCCTCAACATGACCTTGCTTCTCCCCCGCTTTAGTCCTTCAGTGGCTCCCCCTTGCCCATCAGGTAAAGGCCAGGATCCTTTACCTGAAAAGCAAGGCTTATGAGAACCTTTGCATGTGGCCTCCCGCCACCCTCTGTGCCTGACACTGGGCTTTCTGCTCTCAGTTCACACTGTAGGCATTTTCTGACCTCTCTGTACTTGCGGCTCCATCTGCCTGAAGGGTCCTTCTCCAGCTGCTCGAATGCAGTCCCTTGTGCTCATTCCCTCATGAGCACTTGCAACTTCCTCTTCCCCCAAAACCATCAGCTCCAGAGGAGAGACTGTATTTCCTTCTCACTAGACCCCCAGAACCTGCCTAGTGGTCAGTACGTGAATGAATGGATGCACCATGACCTTGACCACTGCGTCTAGGGAGAACTTGGAAGGACATTGAGGAAGACATCCCAGCGCCTGAGGTCTGTGTCCTGAGATCCCTCTTGGGACCAGCAGTATGGTGGGGACAAACACAGCTTCTAGAGCCAGGTAACAGCTGGGTTCAAATCCCAGCTCTGCCACAGATTAAACCTGTGACTGGTAACTTTCCCAGCCTCTCTCTGACTCAGCTTCCCCGTCTTTAAAAAAAGGATGATGATAATATTTACTCCACCGGATTTAAGAGGAGTAAGTGAGTTAATACCTGAAAGTGCTTGGAACAGGGGCTGGAACGTCAGAAATTAATAAATCCTCAATAATAGGCCGTTATCATTACTGTTGTTAAGAAGCACTCAGAAGGCATCCTTTCAAGGGGACTCCACACTTGTGGTTCTAGCACCTCCACATGCTTCCCTTAGTTCAGGGATAGTGAACATCCCCTCATCACCCCCTGGAACTTGCAGAGCTGATCGGCTTGGGGGCAGCATCTTCTCAGCCCCCAGGAGGGCAGAAGAAAGCAAACCCAGGGTGGGAGGGCAAGTAGTGGGAGCACAATTGAAAGGCAGTCCCAGTGTGTGTGCATCACTTGGACCCTGCTGTCACCAGGGTCCCCTCTTCTGGTCTCATGGGCCTGGTCATGAATTTGCTACCCCCTTCCCCTCCCCAGCTTCATGAACTGATGTCTGAGGCCCCTGGACTGCAGGCTTGGGAGGGACGGGGTGCAGCCAGGGCAGGCTGGGCATCTGGAGGCAGTTTATTTTCAGCTGAAGTCTCTGGGTATTTGATTATTCATTACCGAGAGAGGGGAATTAGCAGATCTGCTGTTTGTTTTATGAGATCACCCCAGTGCCAAGCTGCTGTTTCCAAGCAACCTCCATTTCCGAGTTAATGACCCTGGCAGGCTGGGCCTCGGGCCCTGTAGCTTGGGGTAACTGTGGAGATGGCAGTGCCTGAGGTGGCTCGTGCCCCTGCACACAGGTCCTGCACGGTGACTTCTGCTCCTGGCTCACAGGAGGGTAGTGTGCTAACCTGGGCATCCAGGCTTTATCCTTCTTTTGGGAAAGTGGGGAAGGAGAGTCCTTTCCTAGAAGAGGACTGTCGATGATTTGTACTTTGGCTTAGGGAGCAACTGACTAGCACATCTCCTATAGCCTGGGGCTCTGATGGAGCACTGCTCCCCCTGGAAAAGGAAATAGGTTCTGTCCCTCCTTGCTTCTCCCCTAAGATATTTCTTTTTGGAAAATATGTCCCCTTGGGCTGACACCTGCACTGCTCTGGCCTTGGCTTCTCCCCAGTTCTCACTGTCCTCTCTGGCTTCCCTGGATGTTCTTACTTCCTGGGAGGGCTGTCTATGCCCTGAGAGGATCCAGGCCCAGTTGATGCTGCAGCCAGCCCTGCTCCCCAGTGTCTTTGGGTCCTGGAGGAGCACAGGGATTCTTCAGGAAGCAGAGTGGCCTGGGGTGGGCTCAGTGGCAGTCCACTCTGCTTTGTACAGAAGCCCCTGAGGAAGCCCAGCAGCAGCTGTATGTACCCCCTTCCTACTTCACTGAAAAAATATTGTCTGGGGTGGGCTCAGTGGCAGTCCACTCTGCTTTGTACAGAAACCCCTGAGGAAGCCCAGCAGCAGCTGTATGTACCCCCTTCCTACTTCACTGAAAAAATATTGAACCAGAAAATCTAGAGAATCACGTAGCAGACAGCTGTGTACTCACCTCCCAAAACTAACAGATGTTAAGCTCCAAAGATTCATTTAAAAACTTTTAAATCAGAGCAGTAAAGCAATACAAGTGAAGGTGAAGTCTCTCCCTCCCTTACTTTTATTTTTTAATTTTGGCAGCTGGCCAATACCAGGATCTGAACACTTGACCTTGCTGTTATAATACTGCATTCTAACCAAATGAGCTAACTGGCCAGTCCCCCTTTCCTCTTGAAGCAGATACTGGCCTGAATTTGGTGTGTAGCCTTCTAGACTGCAGTTTGTATTTTTACTGCATATCTATATTTTTTTATGGCTTTGCATGTACTTTTAAAATGGGTATACATATATATGTATGTACGTATATTGCAATTCAGTCAACATTCATTTTGAAATTTGTCAGAGCTGTTACACATACATGTAAGTCATTCATTTTAATGGTTGTGTGTGTGGGTTCCCCTATTTGTGAGCATTTGTCTCCAGCCCTTCCACTACCGGAAAAAAGCGTGAGTCAGTGAATTCCCTTGCTCACGTTTCCTTGGGCATATTGCAAGAAAAACATATTGTAACCACATGTAGCATTTAAAATTTTCTAGTAGTTATATTTTTTAAAGTAAAAATAAAAACGTGAAATTAATTTTTAATATATATTTCATTTATTCCAACAAATCCAAATATTGCTGTTTCAACATGTGATCAGTATTAGAAAACTAATGAGGTAATTTACATACACTTTTACATACTCAGCCTTTGGAATCCTGTGTGATTTTATACTTACAACATAACTTAATTTGTATTGACCACATTTCAGGTGCTCAGTAGCCACGTGTAGCTATTGGCTGTTGGACTGAACAGCAGAGCTCTACGGTTTGTATGTAGAAGTAGATTTGCTAAGCAGTAGGCTGAGTCTGTGTCTATGTTCAGCTTTATTATTGACAGATTGCTCTCTGAATAATTGTACTAATTTACACACCCACAAGCAGTCCATGAGAGTTCATATTTCCCCACATTCTTGCCAATCCTTGATAACATTAAACTTTTAAATTTTGACCCTTCTGATGGGTATGAAATTGTATCTCATTGTGGCTTTAATTTGAATTTTCACCCTTTGCTCCCTTAATAGGAAATGCAGATGCATAGCCCAGAGGAGGCTTTCCATAAATATTTGAGGAATTGAATTAATGAGCCTTGGTTTCCCCTTTTGCAGAAACGGTGATGGATCTGCCTTGCCTCTGAAGCAGAGGCTAGGCTCTATGTGGCCATGTGTCATGGAAAGCATTGGGTTAGGTTCCAAGTGACATGTGAGTGTGTAGTGAGGCAGGGGTTTTGGCTTTTTGGAAGCCAAGGAGGTGGAGACAGGGACCTAGAGGCCAAAGGAAGTGAAGAGACTGCACCTTTAAATGCTATACCTCTCACTCTGTACGAGAGTGGAGGACTGAGCAGGCCACACGTGCCCACCCCATTCCCACACTCCAGCTAATTCCAGGATGGGAAAGAGGTGTGAGGTGTTAGGAGGCTTCAAACCTTGTGAGACCTTGATGATACTAAAGAAAGCCAAATGTGATGAGTTGAATTTCCAGCATGCCAACAAAGGCCCTGCCCTGCTCTCTTCCCCATCCGTCCTCTGCACCCCCTTGTTAACCTTATTGGCTGAGCCAGTTTCCATGGCACCTGTCAAGTGCAAAGAGATACTGTACCATGTTCGTCCCTGCCTTTCCCCTGTTCCCAGCTAGCCCTTTGGAGCTGAGTTAGAGGTTCTGAGCACTGAGGGA
Organism: Galeopterus variegatus; assembly: GCF_000696425.1. Classification (NCBI taxonomy): domain Eukaryota; kingdom Metazoa; phylum Chordata; class Mammalia; order Dermoptera; family Cynocephalidae; genus Galeopterus; species Galeopterus variegatus. The sequence continues at coordinate 95,188 of NW_007733339.1, read as the reverse complement.
GCTCCAGGTGCTTTCATCCATTCATTAATCCTCTCCCATCCCACTCCCACACTCCTCTCTCTCCATTCTCTGTCTCCTCCCTGCAGGCCAGCCAGCGTGGCATGTACAAAGCTTTTGTGACAACTATAAGGTCGCTCTGGAGACAGCTGAGAAGTGCAGCCAGTCCAACAACCAGTTCCAGAGGATCTCAGAGGTAGGCAGCTTTCTGCACACACAGCCCCTCGACAGTACTGGGCCGTGGGGGGGTTGCTCAGAGCCTTCTAGGCTTTGGGTCTCTCCTCCTTTGCTTGCCTGTCAGGGAAGTGGTTACCCTGATGGGTAACACAGCCTGACATTTGCTTTCTTGAACTTGCTATTTTCCCTCTTAATATAAGAATATCAATTTGTTTGATTTTTTTTTAAAATTCTATTTCAGGTTAGAGAGAGGAATGGGGAGGCAAAAAAAAAAAAAAAAAAAAAAGGCCGCTTTTCCCACACTGTGGTGACCTTGAGCAAGTCACTTTCTCTTGGCTTTTGTTCTCTCTGAGGTATTTGGACTTGTCCAGTGATTCTAAACTTGCTTGATAAGAATCACCAGGGCACTGTTTAAAATGCAGATTTCCAGGAACCTTCCCTGGAGTTTCTGATTCAGAACGCTTGGGTAGGGCCCAGGAGTCTGTATTTTAATGAGCTTCTGGGTGCTTTTTCTGATCAGGAACATTTGTGGAAATCTGGACTAGGTAGTCTTTTAAGATCCTTGTCCAACTCTAAGACTCTGAAATCCCACAGAG
>NW_007733339.1:92749-94396 GCF_000696425.1 Galeopterus variegatus | reverse complement strand
GTGGTGACCTTGAGCAAGTCACTTTCTCTTGGCTTTTGTTCTCTCTGAGGTATTTGGACTTGTCCAGTGATTCTAAACTTGCTTGATAAGAAACACCAGGGCACTGTTTAAAATGCAGATTTCCAGGAACCTTCCCTGGAGTTTCTGATTCAGAACGCTTGGGTAGGGCCCAGGAGTCTATATTTTAATGAGCTTCTGGGTGCTTTTTCTGATCAGGAACATTTGTGGAAGTCTGGACTAGGTAGTCTTTTAAGATCCTTGTCCAACTCTAAGACTCTGAAATCCCACAGAGAGGGAGGCAAAGACCACTTATGAGAAGCCCTAGACCCTCTGGTTGGGAACATGCCTGTCTCTGCTATAGCAGCAAAGCCTTCCCTCCAAGCTCCTCTGCAGGGTAGAGGCGTGGCATCACCTGCCATTGGCACTTCTATCCAGGGAGTGGCAGGGAGGGGGTGGCTGCTGTAGGATCCTTCAGGAGAACAGCCTAGCTCACCCCTTTATCCAAAAAGACCTCAGTGACACCCCTAACTCACTGGCATTGCAGGAATAGCACCCAGCTCCAAGCTCAGGGCAAAAAGACCTCTGGTTCTGGGGAAGGGGAGATACTTTCTGCAGTCTTGGAAATGCTGCCTTAAAAGCCTCTCTTGGCCCTTTGCTTTTCCCATCTTAGCTCTGATGCTAGAAAAGCTGGTGATGCAGGATAGTTTTCCTGAAACTACTGGGGTTACGGGTTATGCCCAAGTTTGGACTCAACTGAGAGGCAGCACAGGAGTTGGACAGATGGAGATGAAAATGTCAGCTTGATTACTAATAAAAGCCAGATAGGAAAATGTGGATTTGGATCTGTAGTCACACTGGGCTTGCTAACACTTAAATGTATCTATTGAGTCCCTGGCAGGAATGGGAAGCCACAGACCCCTCCCCACAATGGGGACAGAGAGAGAAGGGCTGAGCTCAGTTTCTTCTCCCAAACCCATGGATCAGATGAGTCACCCTCTGCCTAGGAGGACGGAGGGAGGGATGGGGAAGTCCCTCCACATGGACTCATGATGCTGGAGAAATAGTGCTTCCCAACAGCTCCCAGCCCTCCCTGGGAGCAAACTGGACTCCCCCAATCTGTGCTCAGAGTGTTCAAAGTGGCCCTGCCAAGGTTGCCCGCCCGGGTGCCCAGAGTCATACGTGGTCCAGAGGGCATGTGGGGTCTCCTCTTAGCCTGGGCTGATTGCCCGTTTTCTGTGCACGGGCAGAAACCCCAGCACACATCTATAAGCCCCTCTCCAGGCCTATACACCGCAGAGGGCAAAGCCGGCCCATGGCCTTCTGCAGGTGGCTTCTCAACCTGAGTCACTCGATGATGCTGTTCCTTCCCGATGGCGCTGCCGCTTAATTACTACAATTAGGTCCTTTTCCTCTGCAGCAGTAGTAATTTCATACCTCTAGGCTGCACTGGAGGGGGGCATGGAGAAGAATTCCCTGCAGCTGGGAATCTAGGCAGCAGCTGGAGACATAGCCTTGAGAAGTTGAGCAACACCCCGATACCCCCCTCCCACATGCGTACCCCAAACTCAGTCCCTGGGGGTTTTCTCTGTCTAGAGACAGGAGTAGGAAATGTGGGCCCCTGCTGTCTAGGCGTTTCCTCCCTCCTGG
>NW_007733339.1:89035-92142 GCF_000696425.1 Galeopterus variegatus | reverse complement strand
TGTCTAGAGACAGGAGTAGGAAATGTGGGCCCCTGCTGTCTAGGCGTTTCCTCCCTCCTGGGCAGAGCAGGCAATATCACCTGTGTGCCTGACCTTGGCCTCACCTCGCCCCCTGCCTTCCTGCCCACGTTCCTCTTCAAGGCTCTGTGCACTCAGCCTGTCAAGTGGGGATTGCATTACAGCTCCAATTGCAGGCCATACCACACAGTTAGCAAGGGCTGGGGCTGGAACCTCTCTCTCTCTAAAGGCAGACAGAAGAGGTTTGGATCAGATAAGCCATCCCTGAAGTCTGCTTCCAGCACTCACTACCAGGTTGCTTAGCATAGGATCTAGCAGAGGTGTTGCTATTCCTTCCTTGCAGTCTCCCCTCTGGTGCCCAGCATAGGCACAGGTGGCTGGGGAGTGTCAGGTGGGGCTGGGGCTGGGTGAGTCCCTCTGGATATGGGTAGGATGTAGCTTCTCTGCCTCAGGTCACCTTCCTGCTAACCCCTGCATAGGTGTGTGGGACCCCTCCTCCTCATCTCAAGGGTTGCTCATTCCCCAAAGATCAGCTGGTACACCTGGTGCTCGTCTGCCCAAACCCAGGCTGCCCAGGGCTGACGTGTATGGATCCCTAAGAGGTGGCTGCTAGGGGGATGATGGGGGTTAGGGTCCTGCTCTTGCCACTGTTCATTCTCTGGAAGGTGCTCAAGGTTGCTGAGGAGGGGCTTTAGGGGATGGGTCTGAGGGGTTCCTACCATCACAGTGCTCCCTACCAACCTGTCCTGTCTGGTATCCAGAGTCCCTTCCTTCTGCCCTCGCCCCAGCCAATGGGCTCCACCAGGCTCCAGGAGCTCACAGGAAATCTAGGTGCTGAGGCCGAGGCAGATCTCCTTTGTTTCTCTTCTCATATTTGCACCGAACCCCTTTTCCTGCCATGTTCATGATGGGAGGTGGGGGGCAGACCAGGTAGTGATTCCTCTCCTCCCTTTGGCAGAAACTCAAAGTGGAAGGTCCCAAGGACTCCAAGGACAGCCATATACATCAGTCACCATGGAAGGTACTTTGGCAAAGGGCTGGATTAAAATCACCATCCTCTGTCTGGCTTTGGGGACTGTGGGCTGTGTGAACACAGTGCGCTCCCTGCTTGTGAGTGTGTGTGCACGTGTGCATGCAAGGAATGCAGCCTCTCGTCCCCAGGCAGCCGGCCAGCTACAAACGTGCTCCTCCTTAGGATGCCAGCGGGCTGCATGGTCCCCTCCCCTCCTCGCCTCCCCCTCCCCCCTCGCCTCTCCACACGCCTCCTTCCCCTCCCTCTTGCTAGAAGAGCGGCTGCTTCGTTCTGGGGGCTGTGCAGCAACAACTGGCAAGGTCGCTGAGCTGGGAGCGATGGCTGCACGCTCCTGCCGCAGGGACGGAGGCAGCGGTGGAAATTCTCATGGTTCACTTCTGCTGTAACTGCACCTATGGTAACCCTGCGCCCCTCCAGGGGAGGTGGTGTACCTTCCCACTGCCGTGGGCTGGCTGGAGCGGGCTCAAATGTGGCTGGCAAGGTTTGCAGGGAAGGGGGTTGGGCAAGTGGCTGGACCTGCATCTACCCCCATTGCAGCCAGCAGCCAGCCTGGGGGCCGCTCAGGGCAGGGTGGCTTTGAAATGGAGGGACAGGCTAGAAGGGGTTCAAGTCCCCTGTGGATTTGTGGGGAATTGATGGCTTTGAGTAACTTTCTGGAGATGCTAAGTAGAGGTGACAGTCTGCACCTGCAGGCGTGGTAACCCTGAGCCCAAGACAGGGGCCAGCAGGGGCCAGTCAGAGAGTGGCACATGGTCTGGACAGCAGCACCTGGAACCGAGAGGGCGCCAGCCTGGGCTGGAAGGAGAAGTTGGGAGCTCCTTTGTTTCAGGGGAGAGGAGTGGAGGTTGAACAGCCAGGGTATCCTGTGCTCAGCGCACACATGCTGCAGGGGGAGAGCAGGAGGGAACCCTGGTTGCTCTTAGGTCTGTTTCTAGCCACACCAACACCTCGAGCTGGGGTCTTGGCTCTTAGAAGATCTGCAGTGAATGCTGGTGGGAGAGAGGGTGTCACAGCTGCTGTTTTGTGAAAGTCACACACCGTTCAGTGGAAGGGACCTGGACCCCCTCTCTGCAGCTCCTTTACCTGGGGTGGGGGGGATGGTGTCCTGGGACAGGCATGTGTAGCCAGCCAGGCTGGTGGGGGAGGCTGAGGCAGGCCTAGGTGGGAGGTGTCCATTAGCCTGTGGACCCTGCTCTGTGAGGCAGGAAGTGCCAAGGGGTGGCCCAAGCTGCCTTTGGCAGGGCATGGGGGGCAAGTGTTCCCTCCAGGCCAGCTGCTCTGGGCCATGTGTGCTGGGGTGGCAGGTGGCTGGTTTCAGGGCCTTCCTCTTCCCTCCCACCAGGCATTTTGTCTCTGTATGCTTCTCAGTCACTTTGCTGTCCCATCTCCGTGGTAACCCGGAGCTCCTTGTTGAAGGCTGCACCGAGGGGAGTGGCAGTTTGCTGGAAGAGTGACGACGAGGCTTCTTGGGATCTTTCCCAGAGGCCGCTGTGCTGGTCCCCTCACCTTCTGAGGTTGTCTTGTGCCAAAGACACTCATATGGAAGCAGCCTCTGTCCAGCTGTCCCAGCAGGACAGCTGTGGAACTCTAGTTGCTGGGCAGAAGCTGCCCTGTCCCCCTGCCCCATCTCTCTGAGTCTGACCAGCTGGGGTCAAGAGAAGAGCTGGATTTGAAATTGGCCTGTTCCAAGATCACAGGGGAAATGATCTTTTTGGTCTGGCCTAGGAGTTGGTCAAGTCTCAACTCTGCCTCCTTAAAAAGCAGCTGGGCTCAGCCCTTTTCTTCCTCTTCCTTCCACGAGAGGAAGCCTAGTCCTAGTGAAACAGGCCTGGGACCTAGTTCAGGGTTTCTTTGGTTCCTGCGATGCTGTCTTTGAAGTCAGCTTCAAAGTGGGGAATGAGGAATGAAGAAGCCAGCTCTTAAGCAGGGGGCTCACCCTGGTAGTGAGGCCAGCTAACCTGTCCCTGGGGAATCTTTCAGAGAACCCCCTGTGGTTCACTGAGCTTTTACACGTGCCACCCTCCCCTAAGGGAGAGGACAGCTCAAAGTTAGGAGC
>NW_007733339.1:82186-87689 GCF_000696425.1 Galeopterus variegatus | reverse complement strand
CTTTGTGCTGTGAGCAAGTTACATAATGTCTCTGTGTCTCAGTTTTCTCATCTGTAAAATGGAGCTAATGAGAATTGCTTCCCTTTTTAATCACAGGAAATAATTCATGCCAAGTGGTTAACTCAGTGCCCAGCAAATTGGAGCAAGACCAGCTTGCTCATAGCAGTGGTCTGACTTTTAGACATGGCAGGTGTTTGCAAAGGTGCTGGTCAGGGAAGGCTTCCTGGAGGAGGGGGAGAGACAGGCTTTACAACTTGGTGTCATCCCAGGCAGGGCAGGAACGGGATGGTGAGGAGAGGGGAGAGTGTGTGGAGCAGGGGCAGGAAGCAGGCCAGCCTACCAGAGCCTGCCAACGGGTGAAGGGCAGGAGTTCCTGGGGCGAGAGTGAGCTCCTCACCTTGAATGCTCAGGGAAGCAGGCACGCAGGGGTTGTGGGGAGCACACACACTGGGGTTGCCCTTCCTCCCCCAGTTCCCTCCATACCTGACTGTGGCCCCAGGGTCCCCTCCCTGCATTTCTACTCTCCCCACCTTTCCTCCCAGCCGTCCTCCCCGCACTCGGCCTCAGGCTGAGGCCCTGGTCAGGTGGACGCTTGAGGTGACTGCAGGCATATTAATAACCTCTCTGAAACCTAACCCTCCATTTGTGCAGACCTCTGAGCTTAGTCAGAAACTTCTTCCTCCTGGGACCCGAGAGAGGGCTGGAGGGAGCTTGCAGTGCAGTGTCATCTTTCCCTGGGAATGGAACTCAAGGGCCCACCCTGTCAGGTGGCTGCTGGACTTATGCTTTCTTTGGGGTGTCTGGGGTTCTAGGGGTGTGATTTCCCCCTGAAGATGGGCTGAGCCACAGGTTGGTGCTTTAAACAACCTCAGAAATGGGTCCCTCTGAGCTGGTAACTGGGCTCTACCCTCACTGTCCCAGGACACCCCAAGCCTGGTCCTGCCCATTGTAGTTCCCACAGCCCATGGGGAGGGTCTCTAGAAATTGCTAGATAGGAAAGGGCTACAAATAAGTCATAGGAAGTATTTGCATAAAGCAGTGGTTTTCAACCATTATTACACATCAGCAAAGGAACTTTTTAAAAAATGCATCACCTGGTTTCACTCTGCAGAGATTGGATTTGGTTGATGGGGGATGGGGGACAGGCAGCTGTATCTTTTAAGAGCTCCCCCAGTGATTCTAATGGGCAGCCAAGCAAAGACTGCAGCTGAAGCTTGTGGCACACCATTGAGACCACATCTTCTTCATAGCCAGCAGATTGTTCCCTGAAGTGTCTGCTTAGCAATGCACAGGGCATTTATATCTAAGGCTTTGGGGAACTCATTGATTTGGGGGCTGGCTAGGGCATGAGTGTCAGCTCTGGGATCTGTCACAACCTGGTCCTATGGGACACCCAATCTAGGGTCCTCCTTCCCAGACCAGCATTCTGCCTCCTGCTGCTCCTGTGGCAGGAGGCCATAGGTCATGACCCATAGAGGTATCCGGATGGAGGACCAAAGTTGAACCCCATATTGGGAGGGGCAGGGCTCAGCTGCTTGCAGGAAGGATGTTTGGAAGTGTTGCTTTGCCAGCTGCCCCTCTGCCTGAATCCCAGCAATCCTCATTTGGTGTCTGGGTTGCAGAGGGGTGTGAGACGTGGGGCACTGGCTCAGCTGGCATTCTCCTGGCCTCTGTGGCTCCCATATGCAGGGCCCGATCTGAATTCTTTCAGGAAATCTTTCTCCCCTCAGGCTGCCACCTGCTCGATAGCAGAGCCTTCCTGTGCAGATCTGGCCTGCCTCCCTGTCCTCCAGCCTGTCCTATTCTGTCTGGGGGTCTGAGCATATATAGAGGGGTCTTTTCTCATAGAGATGAGGCCAGTTGTGGGGGTCAGAAAGAAGCATGCCGTTCCCAGCTGGCTGTGCCAGGCTTTCGACTGGAGGAGTGAGAATGATCAGGGGTGGGGGAGCTGCGCTTCCTGGAACAACAGCATGTCTCCTTCCCTTATCCTGGGTCCTGGGTGTGACTCAAATTGTGCTGGACCTCTGCTGGGTCTGGCCAGGTGTAGCCCTGTGATTCAGGGTGGAGGGTGCAGGGGGCATCTGCTCTGAGCCAGGTCAGGCCAGGCCGGCCCTGGGGATGGCCCTCAAAGAAGTCACATCTGGTGGGAGGTAGATGCGGAGGCAGGGGTGGGGGGAGCCTGGACCGCCAGGGCAGTGCGTCCACCTGCTCCATTGCTTGGCCTGCTGGGAGTGAGAGTGGAGGCAGAACCCGCCTGGGCTTCCTGTCAGTGGGTGTTTGTGTTGGGGGTAAAGCTGGGCTCTAGGGATTCACGTTGTTCCAGCATCTCATTGTCCTATCTCCTCCCTGCCTTCCCTGACAGCTCTTCTCTACAAGCCCATTGACCGAGTCACTCGGAGCACTCTGGTCCTACACATGAGTGTCACGCCCCCAAGTGGCCAGGCAGGGGTTAGGAGTTCAGTGGGAGACTGAGCCAAGGGTGAGAGGGTGCTGGAGTCACTGAGCACAGCCCACTGGGGGAGTTGGGCAGAGGGACTCTGGCCTGGACTGTGCCTGCCTGGCCTGCATTAACCATGCTAACTGGACCAGGGCCTAAAATATAGCTTGGCTACTAAGCTTGACATTTGGCCAAATGCCCCCTAGGAGGCAGGCCCTTCCTGCTTCCCTGTCCCCTGCTTCTCAGTCTCCAGTGTCCTTGGAGCAGCTGTGGGGTGGGTAGAGGGGCATCTCTCCCAGCTGCTCAGTGAGATGAGACTCCACCTGGCTTCCTCCACTGGGGGGGAAGATTGATGACCACAGCAGGAATGAAACGGTCACTCCTGCTGCTCTGACCCTAATTTTTGGTTCAGATTTGCAGGCATGAGTGTGGGTCCCCTCGTGACCCCCTGTGAATTCTTTTGGTAAGGATTGAGGACTCCCCACTGTCTTCTCACTGAGTCCCAGCACCTCTCCCCAACTCCCCACTCCCACCCCTTCCCAGGACCTGCTGAAGCACACACCTGTGGACCACCCAGACTACCCGCTGCTACAGGATGCCCTCCGCATCTCCCAGAACTTCCTGTCCAGCATCAACGAGGACATTGATCCCCACCGGACTGCAGTCATGACCCCCAAGGGGGCGGTGAGCTCCGGACCCAGCACAGCCTCATGCCCAGGCTAAGGAGCATGGGCTGGACCAGATCCCATGTCCTTTCTCTCTTTCATGCACAGGTGTCACATCCCTGTGCCCTGTGTCTCTTCAAACTTGATCCCATTCCCGGCCAGGGAGAGGTCTTCAGTCCTAGGTCACCCTGATTACCTATGGCATTTCAGGCCCTGGGCTGAGAGCTTTAAGTCCAGTGTCCCATTGATCCTCACAACAATCCAATGAGGCAGAAGAAGAAACCGAGTCCTGGAGAGCCTCTCCAGGTCTGGCACAAGATCTCTCAGCCATAATGGTGTCAGAACTGGATTCTGTGCATGGGGCTCTTTGTCTGCAAGCCCCGTGCATTGTCCGCCATGTTAGGGAAGCTGGGCCTCTGAGTACCCCATCCTTCAATACGAACACCCTCCTCTGGCCAGTATCATGCTCTCAGGAGTTCCCCAGAAGCTGAGGACACAGGAGCTCTGAGCTGCTTCGAATCAGCCTGCACAAGCAGGAGCTAGGGACTGAGCCAATGTGGAAAGGCTGGTACTAGAGGAGGCTGAGGCTGCCCAGGTTGCTGGAATATCCCACGTAGGCACCGAGGTGTGGTACAGCAGCTCCCCTGGGGCCCTTCTTAGTGGGAGGGTGGGGGGTAGCTCAGTGAGGGGGAGCAATGTGAAGAATCAGAGGGACAACCCCTCTGAATCATGAGGGGTAACCCCTCATGTGTCAACAGCCTGGCCCAGATACAATGCTTCCTGTCCAATAGAGGCAATTAAGTGACATTTAGGAGGGAAGGCTGACTGGGTTTATGCTCCTTTGTTATATTTATGAGCCTCCAGTGTCTCTTGGGAGAGACATCATGAGGGACAGAGTCTGGAGAGTGACTAATGGGGCATAGAGAGCTGTCTCTGTGCAGTTCCCAGCCCTGGTTTGTAACAGCCAGGAATGTCACTAATTTGTTTTATTCTGGGGATATCTGAAAAATCTCCAGAGGGCTTAGAGCACCATCAGTTTCAGATCTCATAATTGTATACTTTCAACATGCTCACCTACATATTGCAGCATATGTAGGTCACACAGTGTATAATAGACACGGGGAAGGCTGGGACAGATGTGACACCCTCAGAGGGGGTGGGGAGGAAACTCTGGAAGTCCCATGTGGAGCAAAATGCTCTCGACTGTCCAAAACTCAAGAGGCAGCTTCAGGCCCCCACAGGGTAGCTGCAGCCCCACTGAGGGTAGCCCAGGGTCTCCCATCCACTGGAGATGCTGGAAGAATCTACTGAGAAGTAGCACAAAAGGCCCAAGTGGGTCTGCAGGTCAGGTTTGAGCTGAAACTGGATCAACTTCTTAGGCTTGGTGGTAGGGGTTTCAGGAGGGAGGCGTGTTCATGCTCCAGGGTAGAGAAACCAGGTCATTCTGGACTAGGGTCCATCCAGGTGGGAGCTGTTGAGAACTGTGGGAAAGTGTAAGGCTACCATTTGTTGGTCACATGTTTTGTGCCAGGCGCGGTACTGTTTTACATTCATCCTGATGAATCTTACTTTGTGAGTCAAATATCATTATCTCCATTTTACAGATGATAAATCTGAGATTCAGGTCAGGGAACTTGCCTGAGATCACAGCTAAGAAGTGGCAGAGTCTGGATTCAGACCTGTGTCCGTGTGACTCCAAAGCCAAGGCTCTTAACCACCAGGCAGCACAACCCCTCCCTGAGCCCTCCCTAGTGGGACGGTGCCTCTCTCCTGTGCAGTGCACCCCCGCCCAGTGCAGGGTGGGCCATTGGCCTGCGCTCCCCTCCGAGCAGGCTGGTGGGGGGTGTGCCCTCTCCCTCAGACGTGGCAGCTGGTGAAGGACGGCTTCCTGGCAGAAGTGTCAGAGAGCTCCCAGAAGCTGCAGCACGTCTTCCTTTTACAGATGTCCTACTGTGTGCCAAGCTGAAGAAGACTTCTGCAGGGTGAGTGTGCGGGAGTCCAGGGTCATGGTGTGGGGGATCCAGACCCTGCCTCTGTGGAGCCCTCAACAACCTTGTGCAATCTGTATTTTTTTCTTTTTAAAAATGTATCAATTTTATTTCACTAAATGCTCTTTTTCTAAAAACAAATCACGTTTTTAATTATAAAGATAAAATAAGGACATTATAGAAAAAACCATCACCCACATGAACTTCAGCGTCAGTCTCCTGCTGCTGTATTTCCTTCTCATTTTTTAAATGTTCTTTTGTTTTTTCATACAGTTATAATCAGAGTAAATGCCCAATTTTGGGCTCTGCTCTTTCTCTTTCACATCATAAGCATCTTCCCCTGTTGCTGTCCAATCTTCATAATCATCATTTTACTTTCCTGCATGATGTTACAAGTGGATATGCCATAATTG
>NW_007733339.1:80151-80709 GCF_000696425.1 Galeopterus variegatus | reverse complement strand
TGCACATGGCAGACATTACTAATCAACCACAGCACTCTTTCCCACTAGGCTTGGAGATAGCTTCATAATTCACAACACAGTGTCCCTTTGACCTCTATTGACCAGAGCTGGCATTCAGAATAATATCTGTATTTCATCTCTAGCCTAAAGGATAATGAATGTGAGCTAAGTATGGATAGGCTAGAAGGGAGAGAAGGGTGTGGGACGGGGAATAGGAAAGTGTGAGTCCAGCCAAGAAGGCTTCACTCTTCTCGTCACCCAAGTGGTTTTGTATGTCAGATGTACTAGGCCAGAAGACTGCCATGGCAAAGGATCAGAGCCCTTGCTTCCGGCTGTTTCCAGAACCCGACTCTCTTTACTCCATGTGTGCATGTTTGCTGATCAAGCTCCTTGAGGGCAGAGGTCATTCTTGCTTCTGATGAGCCCAGTAGATCCCTTTTGGGTGTTTTCTTAGTTCTGGGGCCAGCAGTTCAGGCTTGAAGAGTCAACTTCCCTCTGGCTCTTCTCTCCTTCTGGCTTGTTTGCAGGAAGCACCAGCAGTATGACTGTAAGTGGTAC
>NW_007733339.1:69153-79465 GCF_000696425.1 Galeopterus variegatus | reverse complement strand
GGCTCTTCTCTCCTTCTGGCTTGTTTGCAGGAAGCACCAGCAGTATGACTGTAAGTGGTACGTCCCCCTGGTAGACTTAGTTTTTCCATCCCCCGAGGAGTCTGAGGCCAGCCCCCAGGTGCACCCCATCCTAGACCATGAGACAGAGGACATGAAAACAAAGATCTCTGCCCTCAAGAGTGAAATCCAGAAGGAGGTAAGTACAGCCTGGCATCTAGTAGAGTGTGGGATCATTCTTACTGTGTCCTTTCAAACTGGCTACAGAGGGGAAGGTGGAGGGAGAGAAAGTTGTAAGGTTTGAGAGTTTGATAAGGGAGGCAGGATGCAAGGGTGCTCAGATTTAAATGGGGTTAATTATGGAAAGTTTCCTGGAGAACAGTGTATGTTGAACGTTGTAGAAGAGGGAAGCAAGAGAAGAAGAAAAAGAGGGCTTTCTTAGGAAAAAGTGGGACATGTGCAAGAAAAAGGACCTGGGAGGCCTCTCAGAAACTGACAGATCAAGTTGGCAAATACATAAGGAGAGAGGGGACCTGAATACCACAGTTAACACACTTGATCTAAAAGTGCACAGAAGCTTGTTCCCTGACGGAGGACTAAGATTCTTGCACACACACACAGAGCACTCATTTGTCCTATATTAGGCCACAAAGAAAATCTCAAATTTTTTTCAGAAAATTGATAACATACAGTCACGTTCACAGACCACAGTGCAGTAAAATTAAAAACCCACAACTAGAATATTAGTTAATTACACGGCTGGAAAGTCAAAACTTTCAAGTTAAAGAGGAAGTCACAATAGAAACTGCAGACTATTTAGAAGGGCATGAAAATGAGGGTACTATGAAACCCAAGGGATGCAGCCAAAGCGCTGCTGGAGGAAAATGTCTAGCCTTGAACTTACACATTCGAAAGCAGTGGCTGCAGGAAAGCCTCGCGGGAGGAGTGTCCCCAGTGAGTGGAAGGAAGGGCGCAGAGTGGTTGGGTCGGCCTGGTCTCGTCCTCACCCGCCCAAGCTTGGCTTAGGCCTCCCTCCCCTGGGAAGCCTTCTTTAAGGCTCCACAGTCTGGGTTGGGTGCCCTGCCCCCAGTTCCCCATGTGCACCTCTGACTTTGCTTTTGTGGTACTGAGTTGTAATGCATGGCCAACCTTTTCTCTTCCCCACTAGAATTTGAACTTCAGTGAATGGGCTCTTTTCTGTTAGCATTAGCACATAAGAAATAGGAGCTTAGTGAGAAATTATTGAGGAATATGTGACCAGATGTCCTCTAAGGATCCTTTCAACTTGGACATCTCTCTTTGAACAGGGGAGAGGAAGACCCCAGTTATAACCTCGGGGGTGGTTGGTGCAGGGGGATGTCCTAGGACTGAGGGTCTGATAGGGGTGCATCTGCCCAGAGGAGCTCCCTGCCCAGCATGGTGTCTTCCTGGATGGCAGGGCTCCAGCCTGCTTCAGTTGAGACTGTTTCCCCACCTGGTGCTGCCCCTCACACCCCCCCAGGGGCATCCTGCGTGCATGTTTCCACCCAGTCCTGGGAGCCCGCAGGCTGTGTGCCCCAGGTGTGCAGATGTGGCCTTCTGCTCAGTCAGGTCAGTGCCCCCCTGAGCTCTGCTGGCTGCAAGGGGTGTGCCAGACAGCTAATAATTTTTAAAACTTTATTTATTTTTTTCTATTCACCAGTGTAATATTGGTTTGTTATAACTAGAAATGCCCTCAGTACTGAAGTGTATAAAGTAAAACTGGCCATTACCCACCTCCCATTGTTAACAGTTTAAGGTATATTCTTGTACTTTCTATGTTTATACTGGTGTGTGTGTGTACACACACACACACACACACACACAGACATTTTTCTAAAAATGAGACTAGACTACATGTGCTATTTTGCAACTTAAGCTTTTCCCTTAAGGTACACCTTAGAACTCTGGATCTATCAGATTCTTTTCAATAGCTGCACAATATTCTGTTACTTGACTGCACAACGATGTGTTAGGATATTTAGATAGTTTCCGATTCTTTACTCTTAGCAGGCAAGTGTACAGTGAACATCACTGCACTCTTATGTCTGTAGTAGCTTCCCTACAAGTGGGATGGCTGGGGCAAAGGGCGTGTGCATTTACTTGCCAGACTTACCTTTGAAAAAGTTGTATTCAGTTATGTCCCCCCAGCAATGTGTGAGTGTTTCCTTACATGGTCACAGCATTGGCTCTGAGCAGTTGTTACATTTTTGCCAGTCACTTAGTGAGTTAAAAAAAAAATGCTACAAAGATTAATTCTAACTGAGTAGCTGAGGATAACATTGGAACTGAGACGTGAAGCATAATAGCGATTAATAAAAGAGAGGGGTTCCTTTACAAAGTAGATATAAACTTAGAAAACTGGAGAAGAGTGTGCCAGCGGAGAGGGAATGGCTTAAGAGAACACACCGAGGCGGAGGGGGTCATGGTGGGATTTCTGGTCAAGCACAGAGGCTGGACCCCAGCCCTGGGAGGCCCTGGTGACAAGCCAGCAACAGGGGCTTAATGCCAAAAGATGTCTCAGGCTTTTAAAGCAGAATATCTCTATTGTACCCAGGATTTAATTTATAGAGGTGACACAGTGACAATACAGTGAGGCTAATGCCCCTGAAAAATTTTTATTACTGCCGTTTCCAGGAGAAGGGGGCACACCACACCGCACAGGGCCGCACGTGGAGCACCAGGTTTGGACAGGAGGCAGGAGGGGGCGGGGGGAGCACAGGCCACAGCTGTGCCGTGTTTCCCATTGGAGAAGCAAGGCAGGGCAGGGGGAACAGCTTAGGACTGGCTGGTTTGAATGTCAGCGGGCTCTGGGCTGCAGGGGTGGTCTCTAGTTATCTGGCCCCTCGCCCTGAGTCCTGGTCCCTGAGTGATTTGAAGCAGAGGAAATACTGGCTTGGTGGAGGAGAGTTAGACAAAGGAGGTAGCTGGGGAAAGGTGTGCTCGCAGGGGCGTCATTTACAATCTTAGCAATCAGCTAGCCCTGGGAGGAGCAGTTTCTCCTCACCCAGCCAGGCCCCCACCAAGAAGTTAAAACATCATAAAATACAGAAAATAAAAAACATGACGGGTGTGTTGTGCTTAGAGCTGCTGAATGTGAAGTGGAGTGCGAGTGTGAGAGAAACCAGCTGTGCCCCCTCCTCCTGCAGAAAGCCAACAGAGGACAGAGCCGGGCCATCGAGCGCCGAAAAAGATGTTTGAGAATGAGTTCTTGCTGCTGCTCGATTCTCCCACTATGCCATTTTCAGATCCACAGTCGGAATGGAAAGGTCAGGAAGGATGGGGTGGGATAAAGACAGCCCCTACCTCAGTCCAGGACTGTCTACTCTCTGTGACTCCTGGCCCTCACCTGTGGGAATCCAGGACTCAGGCCCCCACTTCCCAAGGAGGCTGCCGTGGCTCCAGCCCTGGACTCCCTCTCCCCACTGGTGTGGAACCAGTGCGTTCTGCTGGCCATCCCTGACACTGCCACTCCTGTCACTTGGATTCCCAGGAAAGAGGCCCCCCATTCCCAGCTGCCTCCTCCAAGCTCAGGGATGCCTGGATAAGGAGGAGCTTTATTGGGGGCTCCAGAAGCCAGGAATATGCTTGGCCCAGCTGTGGTCGCCCCACTGAATTCTCATCTCCTCTCTTCAGGGCTACCTGTTCCTATTGTCCTCGGACTATGAGAGGTCAGAGTGGAGAGAAGCAATTCAGAAACTACAGAAAAAGGGTAAAGTCCTGCCTCACTCTGTGTTGCCTGGATGGTGTCCACGGC
The DNA here is from genome assembly GCF_000696425.1 of Galeopterus variegatus. Lineage (NCBI taxonomy): Eukaryota > Metazoa > Chordata > Mammalia > Dermoptera > Cynocephalidae > Galeopterus > Galeopterus variegatus. Next base: position 75,693 of record NW_007733339.1, on the reverse strand, counting down.
AATAATGGGCCTTTTGTATTTCCAAGCATTTATTGCTTGGTGTCTTTTCTTTGGCCCTTATAGTCACCCTGGAACATGCAAAGGAGTTGGCGCTTCAGTCATGTTACTGATTAATTGGGATCCAAAGAATTTAAGTGATTTGCTTAGGGCGTATGATGAATTAGTGGTAGGACTGGACCCAGAGCCCAGGATTCTTTTGCTCTTTCTCTCACTCTCTCTCACAAACATACATGAACCTATTCAATTAGATTCTTCTATTTTTACCCCTCTGTCAGCACCCACAATAGTCTCCATGTGTCTACATGTCTTTCCTCCCTTCCAAGGACCAGCTCTGCCCCTAGAACTAAGCTGTCTTCCTGCAGCAGCCCCCAAGGAAGAGCAGCAGGTCCTAGTGGACCAGTGCTGATGCTCCCTCCTCTCTTGGCTTCTCTTTCAGATCTCCAGGCCTTTGTCCTGAGCTCAGTAGAGCTCCNCTCAGTCCAGGACTGTCTACTCTCTGTGACTCCTGGCCCTCACCTGTGGGAATCCAGGACTCAGGCCCCCACTTCCCAAGGAGGCTGCCGTGGCTCCAGCCCTGGACTCCCTCTCCCCACTGGTGTGGAACCAGTGCGTTCTGCTGGCCATCCCTGACACTGCCACTCCTGTCACTTGGATTCCCAGGAAAGAGGCCCCCCATTCCCAGCTGCCTCCTCCAAGCTCAGGGATGCCTGGATAAGGAGGAGCTTTATTGGGGGCTCCAGAAGCCAGGAATATGCTTGGCCCAGCTGTGGTCGCCCCACTGAATTCTCATCTCCTCTCTTCAGGGCTACCTGTTCCTATTGTCCTCGGACTATGAGAGGTCAGAGTGGAGAGAAGCAATTCAGAAACTACAGAAAAAGGGTAAAGTCCTGCCTCACTCTGTGTTGCCCGGATGGTGTCCACGGCAATAATGGGCCTTTTGTATTTCCAAGCATTTATTGTTTGGTGTCTTTTCTTTGGCCCTTATAGTCACCCTGGAACATGCAAAGGAGTTGGCGCTTCAGTCATGTTACTGATTAATTGGGATCCAAAGAATTTAAGTGATTTGCTTAGGGCGTATGATGAATTAGTGATAGGACTGGACCCAGAGCCCAGGGTTCTTTTGCTCTTTCTCTCACTCTCTCTCACAAACATACACGAACCTATTCAATTAGATTCTTCTATTTTTACCCCTCTGTCAGCACCCACAATAGTCCCCATGTGTCTACATGTCTTTCCCTCCCTTCCAAGGACCAGCTCTGCCCCTAGAACTAAGCTGTCTTCCTGCAGCAGCCCCCAAGGAAGAGCAGCAGGTCTTAGTGGACCAGTGCTGATGCTCCCTCCTCTCTTGGCTTCTCTTTCAGATCTCCAGGCCTTTGTCCTGAGCTCAGAAGAGCTCCGGGTGCTCACAGGATCCTGCTTCAAGCTTAGGACTGGACACAACATTCCTGTCACCAGCAATAAAGACGGTAAGATCTGGAACCCGAGGCTGCCCAACCAGCAGGTCCCAGCCCCCAGAGCATTGCTGGGGCCTTTCGTAAGGACCCAGACAGACACGTGGCTGCAAATGGCTAATCTCTGCTCAACTGGGCTGAGACTATTCAGTTGCCAGGTACACAGAAAGCTTGAATAGGGGTTACTCTCTATTGAGTCCCCAGATGGCCCCCAGCTCCTCCTCAGCCCCCCTTGTGGCTTGAGAGAAGAATCTGGCACCCAGGTGCACCGGGATCATGTTGTTTATATGTTCACGAGGCAGTTCAGTAATGAAACAAAAGACTGAAGCATGGGGCAGCGGGGTGGGGGAAAGAATAAGGTAGATGGATTAGAGCAGTACATGAGAAATAAGGTGGGAAGTTTCCAGGGACCAGATCTTGGAGGGCCTTGAATGCCAAGCAAGGGAGTTTGTAGTTTACGCTGTAAATTGAGGAAACTACGGGAAGTTTTTGAGCAGTGGGAGCTGTGATCCTGGCTGGTAACTGGCCCAGAGTGGGTGGATTCTAGCCGCCCATGGTGCTGGGAAGGGGTATACCCTGTGTCCTATGCAGGGGGCCGAGCTGGGCTTTCTCTCTTCTAGTAGCACAAAGTGACATTTCAGGGGGTGGTTGATTAGAGTACAGTACTGATCGCACCGAGGTCCAGGATTTGGATCCCCTTACCAGACAGCTGCCAGAAAAAGTGANTCAGTTGCCAGGTACACAGAAAGCTTGAATAGGGGTTACTCTCTATTGAGTCCCCAGATGGGCCCCAGCTCCTCCTCAGGCCCCCTTGTGGCTTGAGAGAAGAATCTGGCACCCAGGTGCACCGGGATCATGTTGTTTATATGTTCACGAGGCAGTCCAGTAATGGAAGCAAAAGACTGAAGCATGGGGCAGCGGGGTGGGGGAAAGAATAAGGTAGATGGATTAGAGCAGTACTTGAGAAATAAGGTGGGAAGTTTCCAGGGACCAGATCTTGGAGGGCCTTGAATGCCAAGCAAGGGAGTTTGGAGTTTACGCTGTAAACTGAGGAAACTACGGGAAGTTTTTGAGCAGTGGGAGCTGTGATCCTGGCTGGTAACTGGCCCAGAGTGGGTGGATTCTAGCTGCCCATGGTGCTGGGAAGGGGTATAGCCTGTGTCCTATGCAGGGGGCCGAGCTGGGCTTTCTCTTTTCTAGTAGCACAAAGTGACGTTTCAGGGGGTGGCTGGTTAGAGTACAGGACTGATCGCACCGAGGTCCAGGATTTGGATCCCCTTACCAGACAGCTGCCAGAAAAAGTGACTTATCTTATCGGTCAGTTTTCACTTTCAAAAACTAAACTGAAGTGGGCAGCCACGGGATAGGTAGCATTCAGAGGGAGGAACAGTGTCACTGGGGAATGGTACGAAATCCCTGGCCCAGGACGGTAGTTGTGGGCCGGCCTCCCGGGCTGAGTGGGGGGAGAAGGGCCCCCAGCACTCCCCAGAGCAGCTCACATCCGAGGAAGCAGTGGGCTTTGGAGACTTTTCCAGCCGGCCACCAGGTGGTGCTGTCAGCCATGNGACGGTAGTTGTGGGCCGGCCTCCCGGGCTGAGTGGGGGGAGAAGGGCCCCCAGCACTCCCTGGAGCAGCTCACATTGGAGGAAGCAGTGGGCTTTGGAGACTTTTCCAGCCGGCCACCAGGTGGTGCTGTCAGCCACGTCTCGGGCTGTCCTCCAGTCTGGGGTGGAGGAAGGGGCCAGCCTCTCTCCATCCCCTACCCTGGGGGCTTTTCTTTCTTGCAGACGACGAGTCTCCGGGGCTGTATGGCTTCCTGCATGTCATCGTCCACTCTGCTAAGAGATTTAAGCAGTCAGCCAGTAAGTGCCCCTGACCCATCCGCCCTAGGAAGGGTTTATCTTTTCACAGAAGGTCCCTGTGGACCCATTGTGGGGACCTCCCATTGCTCACTTGTCCTGCTCTGGTCTGCCCAGGCTGGGGCTCTGCCAGCATGCCTTGAGATGTGTGGTGCGCCCCCAAAAGCCAGGAACCAGCTTCTCTTGGCAGGGGGATCACCCCCACCCTCTGTCTCCAAGGTCCACTCTCCCCCAAGCTTCTCCTCCAGGTGTCTGAAACCTTGGAGATGCAAACAACTGGACTCCAACCCTGTATCTGCCAGTTATAAGTTGTGTGACCTTGGGCACGTTTCTTAACCTCTCTGAGCCTCAGCTTCCTTCTCCATAAAAGGCAATCACACTCAATCTTATTGGTCAGTTTTCACTTTCAAAGACAGCCATGGGAGGAACAGTGTCGCTGGGGAATGGTACGAAATCCCTGGCCCAGGACGGTAGCTGTGGGCCGGCCTCCCGGGCTGAGTGGGGGGAGAAGGGCCCCCAGCACTCCCCAGAGCAGCTCACATCGGAGGAAGCAGTGGGCTTTGGAGACTTTTCCAGCCGGCCACCAGGTGGTGCTGTCAGCCATGGCTCAGGCTGTCCTCCAGCCTGGGGTGGAGGAAGGGGTGAGCCTCTCTCCACCCCCTACCCTGGGGGCTTTTCTTTCTTGTAGACGACGAGTCTCCGGGGCTGTATGGCTTCCTGCATGTCATCGTCCACTCTGCTAAGGGATTTAAGCAGTCAGCCAGTAAGTGCCCCTGACCCATCCGCCCTAGGAAGGGTTTATCTTTTCACAGAAGGTCCCTTTGGACCCATTGTGGGGACCTCCCGTTGCTCACTTGTCCTGCTCTGGTCTGCCCAGGCTGGGGCTCTGCCAGCATGCCTTGAGATGTGTGGTGCGCCCCCAAAAGCCAGGAACCAGCTTCTCTTGGTAGGGGGATCACCCCCACCCTCTGTCTCCAAGGCCCACTCTCCCCCAAGCTTCTCCTCCAGGTGTCTGAAACCTTGGAGCTGCAAACAACTGGACTCCAACCCTGTATCTGCCAGTTATAAGCTGTGTGACCTTGGGCACGTTTCTTAACCTCTCTGAGCCTCAGCTTCCTTCTCCATAAAAGGCAGTCACACTCACTAATACTGACCTGAGAGCAGACTTAGATATGACCGCGTATGGGCAGTGCCAGCGCACTGCCACACATCCCTTTCCTTCCCCTACTTTATCGTCATCTACGAAGTAGCACTATAGATTTAGTAGATCTGTTTCTAGCATTTCACAAAATATGACTACATATTTTGTCTACTTTTTATTCACACAGGAATTTGTGAGTCAGATAGCTAATAGTTTCTACCCATTTGCCAGATGAGGAAGGTGAGTCCCAGAGAGGTTAAAGGACTTAACATCACACAGCATCAGCAACCCAGGGCTCCTGACTCCTTTCCTCTCCGCCTGCCCCCTCCCAGTCCCTTCTCTTCCTCTCCGGCAGGCGAGGCCTGCCCCAGCCTCTCTCCCTGCAGTGCACCATGCAGAGGTTATGCCAATGGCCCACAAACAGCCATTCGATCAACATTTACTGTGAAGCCTCCCCGAGTTCCTGGGGTGACTCAGCCTCCCCTCCCTGCATCCTCCTCATGCTCAGGCAAAATGTGGTTACAGCACCCGTCATGCTGTTTTGTCACTTATAATTTGCTTCTCCCACTGTGAGTTCTTTGAGGGCAGGAACCAGGTCTCCTTTATCCTTGGATGAATAGGAACTCAGAAATGCTGAATGAAGTAGTTAATTTATAGAGCGCCCACTGTGTACCTGGGGAAAACGAGAACGTGGCCAGCATGTGGACGGTGCTTTGGCCTGTCCAAAGCCTGTTCAGGTTCATTACCTGCTCTGATCCTCTGACTCCCTCTGAGGTCACGGATACCATTTCCGTTTTTCACATGGTAAAGCTGAGGCTCAGAGGGCGCAAGGGACTTGCCAGGGTTGCATGGGTCGTAGGTGGTACAGTAGAATCCACGCTGTCCCCTTAGACCATTTCCTGGAGTCTGGCCAGGACCACTCACTCATCACTTGGACTGCTTGTTAACATGGCAGCTTCCTGGACCCTCCCCGAACTGATAGAATCTCCTTCTTGGGAGCCGCTGTCAGGAGTTTTCCTGGTTAGTAAGCTCCATAGGGCTGATACATGGCCAAGTCTGCTCGGTGGGCCAGGTGCCTCCCACCTCCACAGTGCCCAGCTGTCTTGCCCCTCCTCTCTGTCCTGCTTCCTGTTGGCTGGGATGGGCCCCAGGGAGCAGGCCCATGGAGCTGGAGCAGGTATTCTGCCTCCCAAACTGGGGCAGGTGGTTAGAAACAGGGTGAGCTGCCACAAAATCTCCCCTTACCTCTGGATTGTTTCACCTCTTTTCCCCCCACCTCTGACCCACTCAGGTGTTCATTCTGACTCGGGGGTTAGTCCCCATGAATCTTCAACCACGGCTTCTTGTCCTAGTGAATATGTTACATCTGGACAGTCAGGCCTAGGTTGTGGGCACCACTATTGTTCCTCTTTTACAGATGACAGAACTGGGGGAGAGAAGTTAGGTGNTCCATAGGGCTGATACATGGCCAAGTCTGCTCGGTGGGCCAGGTGCCTCCCACCTCCACAGCGCCCAGCTGTCTTGCCCTTCCTCTCTCTCCTGCTTCCCGTTGGCTGGGATGGGCCCCAGGGAGCAGGCCCATGGAGCTGGAGCAGGTATTCTGCCTCCCAAACTGGGGCAGGTGGTTAGAAACACGGTGAGCTGCCACAAAATCTCCCCTTACCTCTGGATTGTTTCACCTCTTTTCCCCCCACCTCTGACCCACTCAGGTGTTCATTCTGACTCGGGGGTTAGGCCCCATGAATCTTCAACCACGGCTTCTTGTCCTAGTGAGTGCGTTACATCTGGACAGTCAGGCCTAGGGTGTGGGCACCACTATTGTACCTCTTCTACAGATGACAGAACTGGGGGAGAGAAGTTAGGTGACTTGGGCACAGCCAGGATTTGAACCCAGGCAGCCTGACTCTAAAGCCCCACTTTGGTCCCGTGAGCTATCCCCTAGCACCGATGGAGGGCTCACTTCTTGCCCCTCCGCCTCTCAGCCACATAGACCCGCTCCTGACCTGGCACAGGCTGGGGTGCTCTGGCCTCTGGCACTGTTCACCTGTTAATCTGTGACCATATTCCAGTGTGTTCTGACACCCACTTG
>NW_007733339.1:64917-69015 GCF_000696425.1 Galeopterus variegatus | reverse complement strand
TCCATAGGGCTGATACATGGCCAAGTCTGCTCGGTGGGCCAGGTGCCTCCCACCTCCACAGTGCCCAGCTGTCTTGCCCCTCCTCTCTGTCCTGCTTCCTGTTGGCTGGGATGGGCCCCAGGGAGCAGGCCCATGGAGCTGGAGCAGGTATTCTGCCTCCCAAACTGGGGCAGGTGGTTAGAAACAGGGTGAGCTGCCACAAAATCTCCCCTTACCTCTGGATTGTTTCACCTCTTTTCCCCCCACCTCTGACCCACTCAGGTGTTCATTCTGACTCGGGGGTTAGTCCCCATGAATCTTCAACCACGGCTTCTTGTCCTAGTGAATATGTTACATCTGGACAGTCAGGCCTAGGTTGTGGGCACCACTATTGTTCCTCTTTTACAGATGACAGAACTGGGGGAGAGAAGTTAGGTGACTTGGGCACAGCCAGGATTTGAACCCAGGCAGCCTGACTCTAAAGCCCCACTTTGGTCCCGTGAGCTATCCCCTAGCACCGATGGAGGGCTCACTTCTTGCCCCTCCGCCTCTCAGCCACATAGACCCGCTCCTGACCTGGCACAGGCTGGGGTGCTCTGGCCTCTGGCACTGTTCACCTGTTAATCTGTGACCATATTCCAGTGTGTTCTGACACCCACTTGGCTCTGCTTTGTGTTGCACCCAGCTAGAGACTTCTCAGGGTGCAAGCTGCAGTCTGCCTTCCACAGGAAAGCTCTTCAGATAGAGAGCAACCCAGCTGGGCAATTCCTGGGGCTGAGCGGAGCAGGCAGCCTGAGCTGTATGTCCACCCTCTGACCTCTGCCCCTTGCCCCCTTGATTCTTGCAGAGGGTTGGCTATAGTGCCTCAAAGACACACCCAGCCCCACCAGTACCCTGGGAAACAACCCTGGCAGCTCCTGTGGAGGTGGAAAGGGCTTCCAGGGTCTGAGCCCCAGAGGGAGTGCGTGGATTTGCAGAATGCCTGGGGTGGGCACCATGCAGTGGCCTTATCAGTTGGGTCCCAAGGTAGAGAGGAGATTTTCAGCCTATAGGCCACGGTTCAAGATGGAAACACTAAGAAAAGCCCTCTGCCTCCTGCCCTCCTATCCTCCCCCTCCACCACTTTGTTACCTTGGGTAAGAGCTTCATTCACTCATCCCGCAAACATTCACTGTGTGCCTACTGTATTCCAAGCTCTGTTCTTGGTACCAAGGGTGTGCCAGTAGGTAAGAAAACCCAAGGCTTCTACCCACCTGGAGTTTATATTGTGGAGGGAAGAGAGACAGTGAACACACAGAGAGAAAAGATAACTGCAGTTAAAGTTAAGTGCTTTGAAGAAAACAACAAACTGAGCTGTGGGGTTGGGAGCATTCTTGGTTCTCACAGTGACTGGAGGTTACTCCAGGCATCAGGACCCAGGGGCCAGGGTTGCTAAATGCCCTCCAGTACCTCTCACCTTAAAATGCCAGTGATGTCCCTGTTGAGAAACCCTTGGATTGGTGTTGGGGGGAGTGAAGACCTGGAGATGAGGCCTCCATGGTGAGGAGGAGCCAAGCAAAGACTGGGACGATGAGACAGAAGCTCTAGAGCCCTGCGGTGGGAGTAGCTCAGCACTCAGGAGGCCAGGGCTGCAGGGAGGAGAATGCCACGATGCTTCCCCCTGGGGATGTTAGGAAGGACACACGTAATGTCCCCCTTCCTTCCTGAGCCCCTCACCAGCACCACCCCACCCTGGCCCTGTTCCTGGACCTCTCAGGCCTTACTCAGTGTGTCTCCGTCCTTCCCCCTGCAGACCTGTACTGTACCCTGGAGGTAGATTCCTTTGGTTATTTTGTTAGCAAAGCCAAAACCAGGGTGTTCCAGGACATGACAGAGCCCAAGTGGGATGAGGTGAGTCGAGGAGGCTGGTGTCCCTGTGGGGAGTCCTGAGTTTGTCACCAAGCATGCCCAGCCCACTCCCTGTGCTCACGACCTGTCTGCTGGGGACAGCCAAGCCTATTGGTTAGACCAGCTCTGTCTCTCTCATGCCCCTGACTTTCACTCCTTGCGCATCTGGTTTCTAATCACAGTGCTTGTGACACTGGGGTTCCAGCTCAGGCCCCCAAACTCCACTTCGCCAGTGATGTGGAGGCCCCTGAGAGCTCCAGAAAATGAGGATGCTCCTCCACGTCCTGTGATGTGGTCCTCATGGTCCCTGCTCACCCTGCCCCTGCAAAGTGGGGGCCCACCCCTGCCAGGAAGCCATGTCTCCCCAGCTTCAGAGATTCACCACCCTTTGTTCCATCTCCCCCAGGAGTTTGAGATTGAGCTGGAGGGTTCTCAGTCCCTGAGGATCCTGTGCTATGAGAAGTGCTATGACAAGACCAAGGTCAACAAGGACAACAACGAGATTGTGGACAAGATCATGGGCAAAGGGCAGATCCAGGTGAGCGCCCAGGTACCCGGGCGAGGCTGGGGGCTCCCGGGAGGGGGCAGCAGTTGAGAAGGCGTCTTCCTCAGTCGCCTTCTCGGTCAACGTGCTTGGCCTTTTGTGACTTCGGTTCAAAGCTGGTCTGAGAAAAGGTCCCCGCGGCGATTAGCCTTCCCTGCTGGAGATGGCTTCTTACTGTCACCCCAGAAGCCCACGTGGCTGCCAGGCTCAGGTGGATCATCCACGCTTCTGCAAGATGGATGGGAGGGATGACAACTACCTTGTGTTCACATTCCAGCCTTAGTCTTTTGGTGGCTTTTTCCTGGAACACTGTTGAGAGGGATTCTGAGGCCGTATCCATGAACAGGAGGGAAGGGTGCTGTGTTTGATGAGCAGTGTCTGCCATGGCGTGGGACAGGAGTGAGGCACAAGTCCTGGGCATTGGCCATTCTACCAGAAAGGTCTAGGATCCAGCTGAGGGCTGGGCTCTGACTTGTTGCTAGGGCTGCTGTAGCTTACTCACCTGTGCTGGGAGTCACTGGCTTAGGGTGGGCTCTCTGGATATCAGTAAAGGCAGGTCCTCGTCAGGTTAAGAGTATTTATGCCTCAGTGTGTTTCTGGTGCCCTATAAATGTATGAAGGGAAAAGGCCCGTGTTTGCAGCCCGTGTGTCTGGAACATCCTGCCAGTTCTGAAGATGGCTGCTGTTCACTTACCTGTCCAGAGAACTAGGCTTGTGGTGGAGGGGGTGACATTCAGCATGGAGCATCCACATTCCTATCTGGCACCTTGTGTGGCCTCATATTTGTGACACAAGTGGCCTGGTTTGGGGGTAGATTCTGCAACTATGAAATCAAAGGAAGCAATAACTGGTACACACTGGGATGGAGCCACAGGCCCCGGAGTGATCTGGGTGCAGGCTGTGATACGCCTGGCAGCAGTAGGGAGCAGAATGATGCTTTCTTGCAGGAAGTTTTCATTCTCTGATGCATTATTGAGGCTGCAGAGTTTGGTATCTGGGTGTCCTGGGTGGTGTTGCCCCTTGGGGACCTATGCAGATCTCCTGCTCCCTCCACCTGTCTCAGACTCCAGTGTTTGAGCAGAGGGTATGGCACCATGCGGGGGAAGAGGGACTGGCCATCTGCTTCATCCTGCCCCATCTTCCTGAACACATCCCTTCCTGATGCTGTCTCTGCACTATGGAGAGACAGTGCTGCTCTCCATAAGCCAGTCTTTCCATAAGCCAGGCAACCACAAGCCAGTCTTTCATCATTGAGGAAATGGGGGCTGATGAGAGAGCTCTCTAAATTCAGTTCCTGACACCTACTCTCTACAGGGACAGGAGGTGGGATACCCATCTCCACCTCCCAGAGCTGGGCTGGAGGGACAGGCAGGGAAGGAGCTCTGCTGTCCTGTCCAGCCTTAGAAGACACCCCAAAGAAGACAGGATGGGTGACCACCCTCCCTAGGCCATTGGTGGCTGTGGAATGGAAGCATTATAAAGGGTGTCCAGGGCAGCCAGCTCAGTGGGCACTGTGGACCCTGACCCCTCTAGAACTCAGATTCCAGGGCCCGAGAGCAGCATTCTCCCCGTCTGGACGTCAGCCCTGTCGTCTCCCTTCTTCTCACTCAGCTGCATGAGCTCCAGAGGAAACACACCATAACTCATTACTTCTTGGAGACAGGAACAAATGAAGGTGTGGGGAGGGG
>NW_007733339.1:62277-64381 GCF_000696425.1 Galeopterus variegatus | reverse complement strand
AGAAGACAGGATGGGTGACCACCCTCCCTAGGCCATTGGTGGCTGTGGAATGGAAGCATTAAAAAGGGTGTCCAGGGCAGCCAGCTCAGTGGGCACTGTGGACCCTGACCCCTCTAGAACTCAGATTCCAGGGCTCGAGAGCAGCATTCTCCCCGTCTGGACGTCAGCCCTGTCGTCTCCCTTCTTCTCACTCAGCTGCATGAGCTCCAGGGGAAACACACCATAACTCATTACTTCTTGGAGACAGGAACAAATGAAGGTGTGGGGAGGGGAGGAAGCCAGGTTATGTTTGGCAAAGCAGAAAGCACAGTCTGGTAAGGAACATGTTTCTGTGTTTAAGCTTCAAGGAATGTTAAATGCCTGTGAGTTGATAGTAAAAGAAACACAAACCTTCCTGCTGCTAGCTGACCTGGGTCTGTGAGTGGGCAGCTTGGAGCCAGGGTCCTCTGGAGGCCTTTGAAGTCTCCCAGCACTCAGCTCTCCAAGGCACAGCCTTTGGCCCCCAGCTGCAAAGGCATCTTACCAGCCTTCCTATGTATCCAGGAGGGGCAGGGGGTGTCCCCCTGGGGTGAGCCGTGGCTCAGAAAGTCCTGCCTGTGAGTGCCCTCAGAGCCACTGAGGATGGCCTGGCTGGGTCGAGAGTCTGCATCAAGCCATTCCCACGTGGCCAGGCCCCTTGGAGCACAGACAGTCTGTTCCCACAGTCCACTCCTACCTCCCTTCCTGCCACATGCCCAAGGAAGGGAACGGGCACCAGCCTCTGGAACTGGGGCCTGCTCCCCTTCAGCAGGTGCCGAGGCTGAGCTGAAGGTGACCTCACCATAGGAATGAGTCCTTGGGGACATTCGAGTGGCCTGAAGGAAAGGAAGGGGGAAGATGGCCCTGCTCTGTTGACCCCCCTTCTCTCTAAGCCCCCTCCCACTCAGCCTGTCCAGAGAACATGAGGGACTGAACTGCCTAAGCTCTAGGTGTTTGCTCCTGTGATGAGTGTCCCTCTCTGGGTTTACCCGATGTGGCAGTGGGAGCAGGGAACCTGGAGTGGCAGGCTGGAGGTGGGGCAGGGAGTGGGAACAGCATTTAGTGGCAGACAGATGGCAGAGCTAATCATCTACATGTGTGTCCTGCATTATGCTCTTGGAGGCCCATTCCCAAATGTTATCTCATGTGATCTTGCAACAGCCCTGCAAGGAAAATGACAATCATGTCCTTCCCATTTCACAGAAGAGGACACTGAGGCACTGAGGTTAGGTGCCTTAGCCAAGGCACTTCTGCTGACAGTATGCAGGGAAGGCCACGCTCTCTCCTCTGTGCAGTGCCCCCTGTCTTAGGCTTTCATTAAGAATCTCCCAACCTAGGTGAAGGGCCCTGGCATGGCCAGTGGCCTGGTACAAAGAGCCTGCTTTATAGCATAAGGTGAGCCTAAGGCTTTCTTCATCTGTGCTCCCATCACCCCTGAGCAGGGGACACTTCTGCATGGAAGTAGAATGAGAGTGCATGGAAAAGAGCAGGAGAGGGGGACTTACTGTGCATTTGCAGTGTGCCCGGCATGGGCCAACTGCTCCAAGAGCTACAGGGTCCTGGCATTGAGGAGCCTCCTGTCAGATCGGAAAGACAAGTATATGGATATATGCCAAGCCATGAGAGAACAACGCACGGTTCAGAAAGGGTGACGGTGATGACATTGGAGAGCTCCCGATGAGCCCAGCACTGTGCTGAGCACTCACATCTGCTGTCTCAGGGGCTGAGCATCGTGCCCTGTGGGGCAGGAATGATACCACCATTATAGACATGGGAAAGCTGAGGCACGAGGGGTTAAGTGACCTGTCAACACCATGCAGCCAGGACTTGGCTGGGCTGGCAGCTGGCTCCAGAGCCCATGCCCAGATGCCCGGCTCCCTCCCACGGTTCCCTAAGGAATTATACAAAAGCCTGTGGCTCAAGCACTCAAAGAAGGAACGATCATTAGGGCTGGAGTTCCTGAGGCTTCAAGGAGGAGGTGGAGCGAGAGAGATCCCAGAGAGCTGGGTTTTTTAATTCCAAACGCAGTGCTTACATTAGAAAGAAAAGTGCAGTCCTAGTAAAGAGACCTGAAACAGTCACAACC
>NW_007733339.1:58938-60772 GCF_000696425.1 Galeopterus variegatus | reverse complement strand
CCCTCACCCCTGACAGCAGAGTTCAGGCTGCATGAGATGCCTCCCGTGCATCCTCTTCCCTTCCAAAGCTTGGAGCCTGCCTCAGAGGGGACAGGCGGTGGGGCGATGGGGCAGGAAGGGGGTGGGCGATTTCTCTGGCGTTCTTGACCTGGCCACTTGGAAGCCTGTGAGAGATCAGAGCTGTTATAAATGAAGCTCAGTTCCTGGCCTCCAGGACTGGGAATGTCCACAGAGCCCAGACTGGCAAACCCAACAATTTCTATCCTCTTTTTATTCTTTTTTAAAAATTGTGGTAAAATAGATATAACAAAATTTACCATTTTAATCATTTTTAGGTCATCTTCCCCAACTGAAACTCCATACCTATTAAATAATAACTTCCAATCCCCCGTACCCCCAGCCCCTGGCAACCACCATTCTACTTTCTGTGTCTATGAATTTGACTACTCTAGAAACCTTATATAAGTAGAATCATACAATATTTGTCCTTTCGTGATTGACTGATTCCACTTAGCATAATGTCTTCAAGCTTAATCTTTGTTGTGGCATGTGTCAGAGTTTCCTATCTTTTTGAGGCTGAATAATATTCCATCATGTGTATATACCACATTTTGTTTATCCATTCATCCATCAATGGACATTTGGGTTGTTTGCACGTTAGGCCTTCTTGCTTTCTGGTGAGAGAAAGGCCTCTTTGAGGATGGAGATTTTTTGGTCTCTCCTCTCCCACCCCACATATGTTCATCTCTCCCAACTGTAATAAGAGAGCAGAGCCCAGTGACCCCAGAGATGACTGGTTGTCGGAGACCGGTACCCAAGGGGAGATGGTAGAGAATTAATGAGTAAACACATTTATGGGATCAGAAGGGTTTTTCCAAGCTGCTGGCCTGAGAAAAAAACCCTTAGTTTATTTCAGGTTCATTTTATAAGCAAGTAAAATAACCTATTATACTGATTAAGCCAGTTATGTCTGGTACAGAGCTGTTTATAGAACACTTTCTGTTGTCACGGCACTTTGAAGGTTCAGGGCTAACTACTTATCAGCAAAGTAAAAGCATAAATTCCGCCTTTACAAAGTTCTCAGGGCCCCAGGTTCATTCAAAGTCCAGATCTCAAGGACAGGTAGGAGGGGGAGACAAGCAGACGGTCAGCCAGCTTTTGCTGGCACGATTCCCAGACAGCAAGGGCCATATCACCTTGCTGCCTAGTGCCTTATAGCTGGTCACTATTAGCCTTGTGTAGCTGAGAAAACAGTTGAGCCACTCTGGCCTTCTTTCCCCCAGAGTAGGTGTCCCTGGTTCCTTGACTTTTCTTTCCTTGGGTCTCCCGTTTGTCCTCCCCAGGGCACAGTGGGTCAGCGGCTTAGATGTACTGAGTGTGGCGCGCGGTTACCCTGATGCCGTGGGAAGAGCACTGCACTGAGGATCAGAAGACCAGTTCCTGGTCTTGACCTCTTAGACCCTCAGTTTCTTCTTCTATTAAATGGGGATAACTGTTCCCACTCTGCCCTCATCACTGGCTTATTGTGAGGTTCAAAGGATGGAACGTACCTGAAAGAGTTGGTCAGAGCTGGAACACTCCATGCTTCCACTAGTTTATTCATTCATTTCTGTTTATTGAGTGCCCCGTAAATGGCAGGCACTGTGCTGTGGATACAGACAAAGAACGGGACCTCACCATCCAGTAGAGAAAACAGAAGAGGGTCTTGATCATTCAGCCTGCACTGAAGGGCCTTTGAGGCCAGACAGATCTGGGTCTCAGAGTCTAGCTTTCTCCATGCGTTAGTTGGGAGAACAGGGTGAGTTACTTTACCTCTCTGAGCTTCAGTTTCCTC
>NW_007733339.1:55619-58126 GCF_000696425.1 Galeopterus variegatus | reverse complement strand
ACCCAGAGCACAGAGGAAGTGAGGAGCCGGGGGAACAAGGGGCCTTTGTCAGCCGGCTGGGGAGCTGCTTCTGGTTTCAATTACTCTGCACAGCATGAGGAAACTTGGAGTGAGTGTGGGTCAGGAGTCTGCTAGGGCAGGAATTAAGGGCTCCCGCACCCCAGGTCCCTCCCTCTGGCCCTTGAGGGTCTGTTGTCCCCATTTGACTCTGCCTGAAGGTCACAGGAGCCAACTTTATTGCCCTGAAAGCCTGGTCTCTGGGACATTGGCCTAGGTGGCCCAGAGTCCCTTCCAGCTCTGGCCCATCCTAATTCTTTGTGGGTGGTACCAGGAGGTGCCTGGGCCACTCACTGGGTGGGTGACAGAGGTCCATTAACGTGGGTTCTCGATGCCTTCTCTCATTCATCGTTCTGGTCCTTGTTTATGGGCCACACTGACCACAGCTGAGCCACAGACTGGGGTGGAGGGCAGAGCAGGCTGCTGTGAGGTAGTGGGCCCTTACCTTTCATTCCACCACCCCCGGAGTCCGTGTTTAGTATCCCTGCTGCCTGCTGCCCACAGAGCCAGCCCATGTGGGGCTCCTCCTTTGCGGCCACCACCCCCCCATTTCAGTCGTCGAGGCACACGGGGCCAGGAGGTTGAGCACAAGGCCTGTTCTGCTCCCTGCCTCAGACACCACCTCCTCCAGGGCCTGGGGAGTAGAGCCATTGTCCTTCCCTTGCCCCACCTGCCCCAGATATCTCAGACCTGTTTGTCCTCCCACACAGTGTCCTACCTGCTGTCGCTCTTCAAGGCGGGTCTGGACTCCTTGGTAACCCTTGGAGAGAGGGCAGCAGAATACTTGTCCTTGGTGGGGGAAAAGCCAGGGGCAGGAACCTGTGAAAGTGCCCGCCCTGCTGTCCGAAGGCTTTTCCAAATGTCTCGCCCCTGCTCAGCCTCCTCCATCCCCCAAATGTCCCTGATTTGGGGAGTCTGGACTCTGCGCAGTGGGTTATGGAGATAGGGAGCACTCAATGGGAGGCAGATGGAGGCTGAGTCTCCCTTCTGCCCTCCTCCCCTCTTTGGGAATGTCACCTTGGCGAGCAGGCTTGGTGCCCGCTCCCCCANTCCATGCGTTAGTTGGGAGAACAGGGTGAGTTACTTTACCTCTCTGAGCTTCAGTTTCCTCACCTGTAAAATGGGCTGTAATGGGGACTGAATGTGAGCAGCCAGTCACAGAGTCAGTGCTTGTTTAATGACAAGGACCCTTTGCCCTAAGCTGGCAGGTTCAGGTACCCTGTCCCCCACCTTGCTCCAGGGATTCTGAGTGTATCTTGTCAAGCAGTCCCCCTCCTAAAGGCTGTCACCTGCGAGTGACCCCAGTGTTTGGGATTTGATAACTGAGGCTGCCTCTGTTTTCTTAAGCTGTTGGAGTCAGAGCCAGCTTTGATGAACTGACCCCAGAGTGGACAGGGAAGACGTCGTTGGGGCCTCACTGCCTGAGGTTTCCCTGCCATGACCCCCGGGCGGGGCAGCTCAGGGCTCCTCCCCCCGCAGCAGCTCCTCCCCCCGCAGCAGCTCCTCCCCCTGCAGCAGCTCCTCTCCCTGCAGCAGCTCCCATCCTGGCTTGGTGTGGTCAGACCCAGAGCACAGAGGAAGTGAGGAGCCGGGGGAACAAGGGGCCTTTGTCAGCCGGCTGGGAAGCTGCTTCTGGTTTCAATTACTCTGCACAGCATGAGGAAACTTGAAGTGAGTGTGGGTCAGGAGTCTGCTAGGGCAGGAATTAAGGGCTCCCGCACCCCAGGTCCCTCCCTCTGGCCCTTGAGGGTTTGTTGTCCCCATTTGACTCTGCCTGAAGGTCACAGGAGCCAACTTTATTGCCCTGAAAGCCTGGTCTCTGGGACATTGGCCTAGGTGGCCCAGAGCTCCTTCCAGCTCTGGCCCATCCTAATTCTTTGTGGGTGGTACCAGGAGGTGCCTGGGCCACTCGCTGGGTGGGTGACAGAGGTCCATTAACGTGGGTTCTCGATGCCTTCTCTCATTCATCGTTCTGGTCCTTGTTTATGGGCCACACTGACCACAGCTGGGCCACAGACTGGGGTGGAGGGCAGAGCAGGCTGCTGTGAGGTAGTGGGCCCTTACCTTTCATTCCACCACCCCCGGAGTCCGTGTTTAGTATCCCTGCTGCCTGCTGCCCACAGAGCCAGCCCATGTGGGGCTCCTCCTTTGCGGCCACCACCTCCCCATTTCAGTCATCGAGGCACACGGGGCCAGGAGGTTGAGCACCAGGCCTGTTCTGCTCCCTGCCTCAGACACCACCTCCTCCAGGGCCTGGGGAGTGGAGCCATTGTCCTTCCCTTGCCCCACCTGCCCCAGATATCTCAGACCTGTTTGTCCTCCCTCACAGTGTCCCACCTGCTGTCGCTCTTCAAGGCGGGTCTGGACTCCTTGGTAACACTTGGAGAGCGGGCAGCAGAATACTTGTCCTTGGTGGGGGAAAAGCCAGGGGCAGGAACCTGTGAAAGTGC
>NW_007733339.1:53999-55041 GCF_000696425.1 Galeopterus variegatus | reverse complement strand
CCTGTGAAAGTGCCCGCCCTGCTGTCCGAAGGCTTTTCCAAATGTCTCGCCCCTGCTCAGCTTCTCCATCCCCCAGATGTCCCTGATTTGGGGAGTCTGGACTCTGCGCAGTGGGTTATGGAGACAGGGAGCACTCAATGGGAAGCAGATGGAGGCCGAGTCTCCCTTCTGCCCTCCTCCCCCCTTTGGGAATGCCACCTTGGTGAGCAGGCTTGGTGCCCGCTCCCCCAGGCCCACCTCCGAGGGTGCGCAACAAGCAGAGAAGCTGACCCAGAGAGCACCTTGGGAACAGATTCATTCAGGCCCTGAGAACATCTGGCCCCTCAACCAAAAGAAGGGTGCTCTCCTCTCAGCTCTGAGACGGGAGCTCCCAGGCCCAGAGGTAGAAGACCCAGGGCCGATCCCGGTGGGCCAGCCTTGGGTGACCCATCAGAGCCTGTCCTCTCGAGCCTGCCTGGGATGAAGTGAGTCCAGGGAAGTGAAGGCAGCAGACGCGCCTTGTGCTCTGGGAGCCGCTGACCTCCCTGCAGGCGGAGGCTGCTGCTTCATCTTCCTGGGGATCCGACAAACTGGTCCCTAAGGTGGCCTCACCTTTGACTTTTTCTGAAAGTTTTGAGAGAAGGACTTAGCAGAGGTATTGCCAGTTAACTCCCTGAATTGGGGCTGAGGCTGCATGTGAATACCGACAAGTGGTCACCCTAGGGTGGGCCCTGCTGGCCTCCCTCAAGCCTGCAGTGGCTGCAAAATCCGCACTGGTCCCCAGTAGCCAGCCCGGCCTTTGGCATGTGCTGAGGGGGTGGGCCATGGTGCTACTAGGGGAGGGTCTAACCCCCAGCCAGCCTGCACCCCATGGGCTGGGACAGGGAGGGCTGGGCACAGCCTGCTCCTACCCTCGAGGGCAAAAAGCTAAGCTGCATTGGCTTTGGGGCAGACTTCAGAGTGACTTGAGAATGGAGATGACCCAGAAAGCTCCAGTGTGACTGGCTAGATAAATGTCATCCCATTGTAAGGCCACCAAGGGGAACTCACACCAGCAAAGCAG
>NW_007733339.1:51872-52451 GCF_000696425.1 Galeopterus variegatus | reverse complement strand
GAGGAGGTGTGAGCGGGTAGGTCCCAGGTCCCCACTTCAGCCAGGGCCTCTGTTCTCTTCTTCTGTGACTTTGAGCAAGGTATTCCCACGTCTGGGTCTAATGCAGGCCTTGAATGTTGCAGATATTCAGAAGGCATCATATAAATGGGCCTCAGTGTCTCATTCTAGGAAGACCTGTGCCCTCCCAACCCATAGTTGGTTAGAGTAGGTACAGAAAAAGGTTAGAACACACAAGAGGGATGTAAAGACGACAGAACCATTAATGTTAGGAGACACTCCCACCCCCATCTCCCCGTGGTCCTGCCTGTCATGGGCCATCCTCCCACCCAGCTCCTTCCCCTCTACATGGGCACTGGTCTCTCTGCACTGCCCTGCTGTCCCCTGCTGTCCCCTGCTGTCTCCTGCTCTCCCCTGCTGTCTCATCCGGGGCTCCTGTGCTTGTCTGTGGGCAGAAACCCCTCCCAGGGTTCCTTTCTGCACCTTACAGCCTCACGCCCCAACCACCTTCCACCAGTATCTTGTCTCTCAAATCTGTCCTTGGGGCCCACCCCGTGCTGTGCTCCTCTGGGGCTGAGAAGG
>NW_007733339.1:46948-51190 GCF_000696425.1 Galeopterus variegatus | reverse complement strand
TTCCAAAGGCAGTGACATCTGTTTGTGGGGGCCTTACCACCCAGGCTCTGTTTATCCAGACGGGGGCCTTTGCATGTCCTCAGAGGCAGGCTCTGCCAGGTGTGGCTGGATGGCAGGGGTGGACACAGGGAGGATGGGGTGCGGTCACTTCCTGGGTGGCTGGGATAGCCTGAGCCTCGCCCATCCAGCAGAGAGGAGGAAGGGTCCGTGGTGGGCGGAGGGACTAGAATTCAGATTGCTGTCTTGCACAAATTCTCCTCCAACCTACTCCAAGGCCATTGATTCCAGGAAGGAATTGAGTCAGGCTTGGGAAAGAAGGCAAATCTGTGCTGTCCCCAGAGGAAGCCCCCAGTCCATGGGGAGGAAGGGAAAGATGAGCGTCTCAAGGGAAGAGCCTCCCAACTAGGCTACCCATCTGCTAAGGCACTTATGTCACCATGGGGACCAGTTGGCCACTGCCCATCCAATCAGAGCTTGCTTTACCCAGACAGGTGTTGAGCCTGGGTTCCTAAGACAGACAAGTGTCGGGCTTTGGGAACAGGATTTGTGCTTCCCCCCTTCTCCCACACACCGGCAGTGGGGAGGGGCACACCGTTCCCCCAGACTGCACCCTGTGGCATGTGACCCAGCTAAAGGGCCATTGAGGGGCCAGTTCTGAAGTTAACCAGCCAGTGCCAAGTGTGTCCGCAGCAGGAGGATGTGCTGAGCCATCATAACGGCACCTTCCCAGCTTGTTATACAACCAGCAACTGCACATTTGCTGAAGGGATGCAGAGGAAAGCTGGGGCCCAGCAAGGGCAGGTGGCCTTTCCCCGCAGCTCTGAGGGCCCCACACCAAGCCCATCTCCTCCACGAAGCCTTCCCTGATTCCCTCTGGCAGAAATGTTTTTTCTCTTGATTTTCATCTGGGTGTGACGCATAGTAGGTACACAGTTAATACATGCCAAATGCACGAATGTCTTTCTGCTTCCTCTTGAGAAGTCCATGTCTCATCTCCTCTCTCAGGTTGGCAGCTTTGTCAAGAATTGGCTTTCGCTTCATCTCTGTGATTCCTCAGCCCCTACCCAAGGGCACACAGCCAGGCCCTCAGTCACTGGCTCTTACGTGAAATGAATGAGAGGGAGAGATGAAGACTGCAGGAATGAGCAAAGCCTCCCTGGAGGAAACAGGTTTCGTGACAGCCGTGGTGAGTGAGCTGCCTGGTCCCTCATGGGGCCAGAGGAAGGTCTCTTTGGAGGTAGCTCCCCGGTGCCCTGGAAGAGGCAGGTGAGGGATCGGTCAGGAAGGGTGGCCAGACTTCAGCTGGCCAGGGGACACAGCGGTGTCCCTGCCTCTTCCCCTCCCCCTCAGGGGTGCTGGCAAAGCTGTGTGCCTCAGCACCCATTCAGCTATAGTGGCTTTGGGTAGCTCTTCCCCTCCCCTTCAGGGGTGCTGGCAAAGCTGTGTGCCTCAGCACCCATTCAGCTATAGTGGCTTTGGGTAGCTTTGGCTCAGGTATGAGGAGGCTCTGTGTGGCCTTGGCAGCCCAGACCCATGTACACTGTGCAGGAGGGGGTGTGGAACCCTGGAAGAGGTGGGGCTGGCCCAGCCGCCCTGCAGGGACACCCAGAACACAGGCCCCAGGCAGGACTCGCCAGCATCCTGCCTCTATCCACCGGGCAGAAGGCAGTGCAGGCCCAACCCTTGGTTCAGCAGGTGTCACAGTGACGGGACACAGGCTGCGGAGCTAGCCAGACCTCCTTCATGTCCCAGCCCATCCTGGCCTTGGGCAAGTTGCTCAGCTTCTCAATGTTTTTGATTTCCTCAAATGTGTAATGGGATGCTTGCGCTTTCTTCATAAAGTTTAATCCACGTAAAGGGTTAGCATGGTGCTAAGCACTCGATAAAGGGAAGCTCTAAGTATGACCAGTTCTTGGCCATCTCTGCAGTAAAGATGCCCCTTTCTCAAAAACCACCAGGGCTCTGATTTAAAATCTTGAGAGCTATCTGCTGTTGAGACCTAGCAGGAGCATTCCAATGCCAAGGACTAGTCACTATGCCCTGACCCACCTGCCCTGGGGTCAACCAAGAAATGTCCTGACCCAGCTCTTTTTCCTGAATCCAGAGCATCCTCCACACTTCAGCAGGGCACAGAGGTTGTGAGTACCAGGGGCTTTGGAGGGGACCTGCCACGCCCCAGCTGCAGCTGTGTGACCTCAGGCGAGAACTTCACCTCCTTAAGCCCCTGTTCTCACAACTGTAAGATGGAGACAGTAACACCCATGTCATGAAAGTCGTGAGGCTTAAATGCAATCAGATATCTGAGAGCCCTGTGCATGGGACCTGGCTTAGGGTTGACACTGTGCAAAACTGGTCTCCTTCCATTTGGTGCCCAGCTCTGTGCTGGGGTGCTGTCCTGGACACCTCTGGCCTTTGTGTACCCTGACCATTCGGGGTTAGGCCTTTCTCTTTTCTCTGACTACTGTACTTTTACTTGAATTGTTACCTTGAGAAATGATTCACTTCTTTTTTTTTTTTTTTGTCTTTTTCCGTGTCCGGCAACGGATCGCAACCCTCAGTGTCGCCACCGTACCGGATCGCAACCCTCGGTGTTGCCCCCGCGCGTCGCTCAGCCAGTGAGCGGGAACCGGTTTGTATGTGGGATCTGAACCCTCGGCGGGAGCGCCGCCGCACTTCCCAAGCAGCGCACTAGCGCAGTGCGCCACCGGGCCGGCCCATGATTCACTTCTCTTCAGTTAGAACGTTCACTGACTTGAGGGTCAAGAGCAAGTTCTTACTCTCTACCTCCCAAGGCGCCCAGCACAGACACGTGGCCAGTTACCCCCCAGTAGGCTTCTTCCCGGCAGCAGAAGCCTTTTCTGGTGAGGTGCACATGGTTGCAAGTGGCCATGTGAAGAGCGCCTCCTGCTGGACGTCTATGGCCAGTTTCGTCTTTGGTTTTTGCTCATGTCCCTGGAGAGGGCCCATAGTCGCCTGATTTCCACTGGGGCTGCCAGAGTCCAGGAGGCTGCCACACTAGGAATGTTCTTTATTCTGCACATTCTCCACAAGAGATTTGTGAGTGTCCATGCACAAGCGTCTTGCCCTGTCACAGAGTTGGCGCTGAGGGAGGTGCCTTGGGGCAGGAGCTGGGGGTAGGAAAGTAGAACTCCAGGGCAGCAGGAGTTTTTTTGCAGGAGAGGAGGGCAGCTGTTTATGGCCAAAATGCAGCTCCTGCAGGCCCCCCTTGCTTGGCCCCATCTCTGGGGTATTCGTATGAAAACCGCAGTGAGGCTGCATTGCTTTTCAAGGATCCTGTCAATTCCCCCGTTCATTTGCTGCAAATTACTGAAGACTCACTACGTGTCTTCTACCTCATCCAGAAGCAAGTTTTAATATCTTCGGATGCCTATGGCATATTTATTCTTTCATTCAACAGTTATTGAGGTTTTACTCTGTGCCAGGCATTTGGGCTAATTTCTAGAAATAAAGGCATGAAAACATCTTTACTAAAGCAGCTTCCAGGCTAGTGGAGAAGTAGATATACTAACAAAAAAACATAGTACCATAAATAAGTGGTTTAAATGGACACTTTTTGGTCATTTCCCCTGGCTTCTTAGTAGCGTCTGTCAAAGACATTCGTATTCTTTCCAAAACGTTCACTTAGTGTGACTCTCGTGGTTTTCCTCCCGTCTCTCAGGCTGCGCCTTCTCTGCCTACACTGTGGGCTTCTTTTTCTCGACCCAAACAATTAAATGGCAATTCCTCAGGACATGTCCTGGCTGTGTCTTTCCTGTCCATTGCCTTAATTACATGTCTAGGCCAGTCTCTTAAGGTCAACCTTCTCTTTTAGACCCACATATCCAGAGCCACCGGGTGTCTCTCCGTGGACATCTCACAGGCTGCCTTGAACTCAGATGGAATTCAGTGTTCTCTGAACGGTGCCCTCCCCAAACTGTTTCTGTTCGAACGTACTAGATGTTTTATTAATGACATTACTGTCCACCTAGTTGGTCAAGCCAGAAACCTGACATCCCCTGGCATTTCTCTCCATATTCTGCATGTTCAACAAATCATCAGGTTTTTCCTCCCGTCTCTCAGGCTGCGCCTTCTCTGCCTACACTGTGGGCTTCTTTTTCTCCACCCAAACAATTAAATGGCAATTCCTCAGGACATGTCCTGGCTGTGTCTTTCCTGTCCACTGCCTTAATTACATGTCTAGGCCAGTCTCTTAAGGTCAACCTTCTCTTTTAGACCCACATA
>NW_007733339.1:35625-46703 GCF_000696425.1 Galeopterus variegatus | reverse complement strand
TGCCTTAATTACATGTCTAGGCCAGTCTCTTAAGGTCAACCTTCTCTTTTAGACCCACATATCCAGAGCCACCGGGTGTCTCTCCGTGGACATCTCACAGGCTGCCTTGAACTCAGATGGAATTCAGTGTTCTCTGAATGGTGCCCTCCCCAAACTGTTTCTGTTCGAACGTACTAGATGTTTTATTAATGACATTACTGTCCACCTAGTTGGTCAAGCCAGAAACCTGACATCCCCTGGCATTTCTCTCCATATTCTGCATGTTCAACAAATCATCAGGTTTTCTTAGTTCTACCTTCTCAGTACCTCTGGAGCATTTCCCAGCCCCACGGCCACCACCCTGGTCCAAGTCCTCACCTTCTCCTACCTGGATAGGGTAACTTCCCAGTCTCTCTAGCTCTGCTATTTCTCCCTGGCAGGTCTTCCTCATACGGCAGGTGTGGTGATCTGTTCAAATGGTGGATCTGGTTATGTCTCTAGCTGTTGCTGTTTGAGCCAGAATCCCTCATTCTCCAAGACCTGCCCCATCTCCTGGTAGCCACGTTTATACCTCCAGATCTTGAGCTTCCTGAGCCTCACCCATAGCTCACTGAATTAGGGGCAAATAGTCTGATCTAGCTGGCTCAATTGAATTATTTCTCCATGAAGTTTGAATTGGGGGTAATAAAAGCTGTTGTGTTTCACTGTATGGCCAGAAACTTTCTTTTCCTTCCTTCCTTCCTTCCTTCCTTCCTTCCTTCCTTCCTTCCTTCCTTCCTTTTTCAGCTTTATTGAGGTATAATTAACAAATAAAAATTATATATATTTAAGATGTACAATGGGATATTTTGATATACATATACATTGTAAAATTATTACCACTATCAATCTCATTAACATATTCATTACCTCACATACTTGTGTGTGTGTGTGTGTGTGTGTGTGTGTGTGTGTGTGTGTGTGTGGTGAGAACATTTAAGATCTACTTTCTCAGCAAATTCAAAGTATAGTTGTCTGTCAGTATCCATGGGGCATTTGTTCCAGGACATCCCTGGGATACTTAAATCTAGGGATGCTCAAGTCTCATATAAAATGGTGTAGTATTTGCATATAACCTATGCACATCTTTATACTTCAAATCATCTCTAAATTACTTACGATGCCTAATGCAATGGGCATGCTATGTAAATAGTTGTCATACTGTATTTTTTAAATTTGAATTTTAAAAATTGTATTTGTTATTTTTTTTTGCAATATTTTTGACCCATGGTTGGTTGAATCCACAGATGTGGAACGTGTGGATGTGGAGGATGGACAGTATACGATACATCATCACTAGCTGTAGTCACCACACTGTACACTAGCTCCGCAGAACTTATTTATCCTGCATAAGTGAACATTTGTACCCGACATCTCCTCCCCATTACCCCCATTCTGCAGCCGCTGGCAACCACCACGCTTCTCTCTGCTTCTGTGAGTTGATCGTTTTACATTCTACACACAAGTGCGATCACGTGGTGTTTGTCTTTCTGTCCCTGGCTTATTTCTCTTAGCCTAATGTCCTCCAGGTAGAGCTATAATTTATAACTTGGTGGTTGTAGGGTGGCTGTGGTCTACCCTGTTTGTGGAGATGCAGAGAACATAAAGCTGCCAACAGAGAAAATAAGAAGCAGACACACCAGGACAAGTGACAGGTGAAGAGACTAACTCGCAGCTTTCCGATGGGTGTCCAGGCCCTGACTCCAGCCTCTTCCTGAGAACAATTCCTACTCTTAGGATTCATCAAATTTCCATGAATCTTTATGATAAATTCCCCATTTCACTGAGCTACCTTGAGCTGATTTCTATTCCTTGCAGCCAAATCATTTTAATTCACACACCAGCATTATCATGTTTTAAAAAAAAAAAACAAAACCCCAAGGCTCCCCTGACCTTAGGCCACAGCCCCCCATTCCTAAGCTAGACCCAAAGCCCTAACAACTTTCTAGGCTTCTTTTGGCTTCTCCCTCTTTGCTCTGTGTGCTCCAGTCGCCCCCAATGAGGCGCCCCTTCTCTTAAGAACTGGGTAATCATTCTTTTCTTGCAAAATATGAAAGGTCACCAGAAATAGTCATATACAGAACAGTTCTCAGACCAACACCATCTGAATGTAATGTGGTTGACTATATTAACATATTAAAACAGAGTGTGTCAATCAGAGGATGGAGGCACAGAAAACGTAGTCACAGATGCAATCAGGTTCAACTCGGCCTGTGCAGGGAGGAGGAAGGAAGGTGGGCAGCTCTGCCAACAGAAGCGGTGCATTTCTTTTTCCAAGGATGGGGCCATCCCCAGGTGCACGGATGTCAATCATCTCCTCTCTGCTGCCTTCTGACAGGTCCTGCCCAACCCTCAGCCCCAGATGAGACATGTCTTTGTAGCAGAGGTCCCAGCTCACAGCCCCTCCATCCTGACTCTGACTGATAAAATTAGTGAACACCAGAACGGAGCTGGGCTTATCACGTTCTCCGTGTTCTGACCACTTGGGTCAGGGGATGCAGAGACTGAATCTGTTGTCCGTGGGGGGAAGCCAGGCTGGAAGGTTGGAACATGCCTAGGACAGAGGCCACCAACTTGACATGGCCATGTTAAGCCTCATACAGAGGGGAAAGCAAAGAAGTGTCTTCAAGAAGAGAAGAATAAATATGATACTCATGGAAAAGAAGAAATAGAGAGGAGAGAAAGAGGAGAGAGAGACAGAAAGAAAGGAGAGAGAAAGAGGGAGATAAATACAGAGAGAGAGAGAGAGAGATGCCATCTACTAAATTTCTGGTTTCTAAGTCTCTCTCTGCTTCTAAATAGTTTTCCTTTTCACTTGAGCTTCCATGCATAGGGATATATTCCACACAACCAAACCATTCCTAAAATGGGATTTTAGCCGACAGAGTTGACTGGCAAGATCATTCTACCACGAGTGAGATGGATTGATCGGACTGTGTCGGCCAGACGTCGTCGGCTGGGATCTGAGCCCCGTCTGCCGCTGAGATTCATGACCTACCACCATGAGAGCTGGCGCCCTGTATAATGACACGGTTTCCCATGTGGTATTTTAGCTTTCTATGGCTGCAGTAACAAGTTACCATACGTTTAGTGGCATACAACAGTGTAAATGTATTATCTTTCAGTTCTGGAGGTTGGAAGCTCGACGTCGGTCTTACTGGGATAATATCGAGGTGTCAGATTCATTCTGGTGACCCTAGGAAAGAGTCCGTTTCCCTGCCCTTTTCCAGCCTAGAGGATGCCTGTGTTCCTCGTGTTTACACGGGCATCTTCTAGGCTGGAAAAGGCAGGCATCTTCAAGGTGAAGGATGTAATGTCTCTCTGACCTGCGTCTATAACCTCATCTCTTTTTCTGATTCCCCCTTCTCACTCCTTCTGCCACTTTTAAGGCCCCACGTGATTACATTGAGCCAGCATGGCTAATTCAGGTTAATTTCCTCATCTCAAGATCTGCTGATTAGCAACATTAATACCATCTGCAACCTTAATTTCCATTTTCCATATAACTTAGCAATTCATAGGTCCCAGGGATTAGGGCATGGACATCTTTCGGGGGAGCATTATTTTGCCTACCCCATGTGGCTTGATCCAAAGGGGAGAGAAGAACAAAATACCAACATTTTACATTCTTTTTTTCTTTTTTTTTGGCGGTTGGTGGGTAAGGGGATCTGAACCCTTGACTTAGGTGGCCGACAGAGTTGACTGGCAAGATCATTCTACCACGAGTGAGATGGATTGATCGGACTGTGTGGGCCAGACGTCGTCGGCTGGGATCTGAGCCCCGTCTGCCGCTGAGATTCATGACCTACCACTATGAGAGCTGGCGCCCTGTATAATGACATGGTTTCCCATGTGGTATTTTAGCTTTCTATGGCTGCAGTAACAAGTTACCATACGTTTAGTGGCATACAACAGTGTAAATGTATTATCTTTCAGTTCTGGAGGTTGGAAGCTCGACGTCGGTCTTACTGGGATAATATCGAGGTGTCAGATTCGTTCTGGTGACCCTAGGAAAGAGTCCGTTTCCCTGCCCTTTTCCAGCCTAGAGGATGCCTGTGTTCCTCATGTTTACACGGGCAACTTCTAGGCTGGAAAAGGCAGGCATCTTCAAGGTGAAGGACGTAATGTCTCTCTGACCTGCGTCTATAACCTCATCTCTTTTTCTGACTCCCCCTTCTCACTCCTTCTGCCACTTTTAAGGCCCCACGTGATTACATTGAGCCAGCATGGCTAATTCAGGTTAATTTCCTCATCTTAAGATCTGCTGATTAGCAACATTAATACCATCTGCAACCTTAATTTCCATTTTCCATATAACTTAGCAATTCATAGGTCCTAGGGATTAGGGCATGGACATCTTTCGGGGGAGCATTATTTTGCCTACCCCATGTGGCTTGATCCAAAGGGGAGAGAAGAACAAAATACCAACATTTTACATTCTTTTTTTCTTTTTTTTTGGTGGTTGGTGGGTAAGGGGATCTGAACCCTTGACTTAGGTATTATGAGCACCGTGACACATAGCATTCTTTAAAAATATTCATTTTTGCTTAGGAAACTTTGGTGTGCAATTAGTGAACTTGTAAGTTTCTCTTCTCTAATTGGCATTTTATGATGTTCTGAATACACATCTTAATGAAAAGAGTATGGACTTTCCAGTCCTCTAGGCCTGGATTCTATCCTACCAAGCCTAAGACCTGAGATGTGCATTTAACTTCTCTATGCTTCAATTTTCTCCTCCATAAAATGCAGATAATAATAATATTATTTGGAGGATTAAAAGAAATCAAATACACTTTTTTTTTTTTGAGTTTTTGTGACCGGTAAGGGGATCGCAACCCTTGGTGCCACCCGCACCGCACTTAGCCAGTGAGCACACCAGCCATCCCTATATAGGATCCGAACCCGCAGCGGGAGCGCCGCTGCACTCCCAGTGCCACACTCTCCTGAGTGCGCCATGGGGTCGGCCCCAAATACACTTTTTTAAAACACTTGACAAATGCCTATTTTGTTGTTTTATTTACTTTCATTTTTTCCCCTTCCAGATCTTGACAGCCTGGAACCATGAATTGAATATACCGGGAATGCTTCTCAGTGAGAGGACTCCCTGTGTCTCGGCTGCAGAGGTGACCTGGAACCAGGAATCTGAAACCAGCGTTATGGCATGACGACAATCCACAGTCTTACCTTGCTTCTTCTGCCCTGTTTTGGGTCTTGTTATCTCTGGGAGTCCCCCAGGGTTTCCTTTTGCCTTTATTTTCTCACAGCATAAAATGACAAGGGTCAGGAAGCCAAGAATGCAGTGTTTTGGGGGCTGCCAAGTAGGAGCTGCCAGGACAATGATCTTGGGGGCCTGGTGGAGTGACGGGAAGTGTTGGAGAATTCCCAGCAGACTGCGTCCTGGCCAAGGCCTACAGCAGGCTTTGTCCCTGTCCTTTTGAGCAGCTTATTATTTCTTTAAAGGATTCGCTGCCTACCAGTGTGTTGAGCTCTGCACACAGCTGTAACCACAGTCATGGGCTTCTGATAGAAATTTTTGTTTTCTTTTATGTTTGAGGGAGCTTGGCAGCCTTCAACCTCATCATTGTAGTGATCGGGATAGAATTAAGTGAAGGAACTGTGAAGTTGGGTTGTAGATCCAGTCTGGCTGAATTTAAATGGTGTCATTATGGAAGTGCAACTAGTTCAGGTATCAAAGCCTCTTTGCAAAACATTCTGGAAGGTGAATCCAGTTTTAGCTGAAAAAGCAGTCTGCTAATTAGGAAGTATGGCTCCCCAACTCCACTTTCAGTTTTAGACACAGGAACCCTACCTCACTGCAGCTCACGATGTGTCTTCACATACACTGGTACTGCCCTTGGCTCTTGGGATGCAGTGGAGTCTCAGAGTCAGACAGGATGTTGTAGAAATCCCTGCTGTCCTGGAACTAGCAGTCACTTCACTGTTCTGAGTTTCACTTCTTTCAACTGTGAAATGGTGGTACTCATTGCTATTTCGTAGGACTGTTGTGCTGATTCAAACCCCCAGCACAGCACCAAAGCCTTACTAAGCACTTGGGAGCTAATTCCATTCCCTCTTGTTTGGGTTCTCTGTGCACAATGATTGTATGCATCTTAATCAAAACTGCCTCTCCCTTTAAAAATCTAATATTTAGTACAGAAGGGTCTTGACAGACGGTGAGTGCACCTATCTTTCCCTCAGCTGTCCTTGAGTGCAGCAGACATTTGCCTTCCAGATCTGGAAATGAAGGAATTAAGACTGCCTGCCAGGAGTTAAGCTTCAGGATAATACAATGGATCGCAGTAAAAGTATCCAACATCAGCTGAAGGAGAAGGCGCAGTTCCCAGGTGGACAAACCTCCACGCTTGCCAGACTGGTCTATCCAACATCAGCTGAAGGAGAAGGCGCAGTTCCCAGGTGGACAAACCTCCACGCTTGCCAGACCGAATACGTTACCATCGAGAAAAGATGTGCCCATCAAAGGAAAGACTGGTCTACTCTGAAATCAAATATCAGCAGGGTCCAGCCCGGCACATTCCAGGGGAGAGAGCAGGGCCCACACATTTTAAATGTCACTGGTCTCATTTGCAAGACCATCCTCCCTGTGAAATAGAGACATCAGACTGTCTCAGCTGGATGCTTTAAGCACTGGGTTATTAAATCCTTTTTCCTCTGATTTCAGATTCACCAGTAACTTTCAGATTGTGATTTGGCTTCTCTTGGAGTCTGCCTTTGGGGACAGAATGGATGAATTCTATGGAATTTGAGTTTTTAGGAGTTGGTGTCAGTAATTTCTCACTGTGAATGAAGGAGTTGGCATTCTGTGCTTGTTTAAAGTGTCCCTACTGAGAGATGGGTCCCTCTTCAGATTTTGTAGTGTCTAAGTATCACACCCAGGATTATGGAAAATTTCACAAGGTACGTAGTACCAGTTTGTGAGACATTTTGGAAGATGGTCTGCTGACTTTTACTCTTCGTGACAACCACCTGGCATTTCAGAAGAAGAGCATTTGAAATTTTGACATTAACCATTATCTCTGCCTCCCCCCAGTGTCCATGTGTGTCTGTGTTATGTGGTGGGAAAATCCTGGGATTTGGAACCAGCAGAGCTGGGTTTGATTCTGTCTCTACTGCCTTCTATCTTTATGATCTTGGGTGTGTGATCTAACATTTCTGAATATCAGTTTCTCCATTTGTAAAATGGGACACCTCATAGGGCCGTTGCAAGGATGATAGGGTGACACGGCTCAACAAATGTAGCCATGGTTATCACGTGCATTGGAGGGGACTTATTGCATGTAGAATGATGCTCAAAGGTGGGTCTTTCGTTCTCATAGATACAGTGGATCTATCATGTGGATGTCTACTTAATAATCTTCTATGATGTGCCGACCTCATGGCCTCTTCCACGGTGGCTTCTCCTTAAGGAAGCTTCAAAGACTTCTGCATCTAAGAGCTCAGGGACCGTGATGGATCTTTATTTTCCTTGCAAACTAAAAAAGTTTCAATATCTCAGCCTGGTTTCACTATTCTAGAGGTTGTGAAATTAGGGTTATCTCCCATCTCTGGGCAAGACTGTGCTTTGATTCTTTTGATGATAATGGGAGAGTATTTGAGCATATCTGGATATGGAAACCAGCAATTTCACTCTCTAGAAAGTTCCGACTACATTGCCGAGCAATAGCCAGGCGGTCAGCAGTTGCATCCTTCTGTCCATCCTCTTCTCATGGTCGGAACAGTCTTGAGCTTCCGTGGAGTGTTTGCTGATGGGGTGGATGCAGATGGGCTTTGCCCACGGCCTTGAGTTGAGTCCCTGAAAGGCTAACTAGGGAACTATTTTGGCAAAGCAAATTTGTTTTTAAGGATATAAGCATATACGTGTATGTCCACTTTTTGATCTTCCTTAGAGCAGAAGTTGTGGCCACATGGTGCCGTTCTATCAGAACTTGGGCAACCAGCTTCTGGATGAGCTAGACTCAAGCAGAAAGCAACTTCATTCTTTCTTGCATCTGCCCGTTTATACCTGTTCTCTGCTCCTGGATAACATTTTGCAATTTTGCAGTTTTGACCACAAATGCATCAACTTTTGGGGTTAATCTTAGACAATAACAACAATATCACAGTTATTTGGCTACTTCCAGGTAATAGAAAATCTAATCCAGTCCAATATTTAAACTCCAGACTCTCCTTCCATCCCCTCGGCTTGTTTAGGTTTAGAAGTCAGTGGGGGAGGGGCTGTGATTGCTCCTTCTCTCATTCCCACCTCCCCTCCCCCTCCCTCTAGAGACCATGTTAGGACCACCCTCTGCTGTGGCTCTCCAGGGGGAGGAAAGGAAGGAAGAAAAGGTGGTCTCCCACATCCAGCTGTCACCTGAGTGTGATGGGTGTACCCAGACGCACCTTTCCCCACGTGGCCCTGTTGCGGATTCCTCAGCGAGCCCTCTGACTGCAGCTCCCTGACACTGGTGAAGCCACCCCAGTTTGGCTGCTTTGACACCTCTGCAGCCAGTGGTACACCCCTCAACCCCTTATGTTGAGATCACGCCACCCCTGGCAGAAAGCCCTCGTGGGCAGGCTCCTTTTCTTCCTGTTCATTTTTTAAAAAATTAGCCCACAACCCAAATGCCCATCAACAGATGAATGAACAGACAAACCATAGTATGTGCACAGGATAAAATGACGCTCCGCAATAAACAGGGTGAGCTATTGATACGCACAGCAGCGTGGGTGCATGTGAAAAACTTTATGCCGAGTGAGAGAAGGTGGTCCAAAAAGTGCATACTGTGTGATCCCATTTATATGCAATACTCAAAAATACACACTGATTTATAGTGACAGAAAACAGATCAGTGATTACCTTTTAATAGGGGAGGAGAGGGGTGGATTATGAAGGAGCAGGAGGAAATTTTAGGAGTGATGGATATGTTCATTGTCTTGATTGTGGAGATGGTTTCATCGATGTATTACATTGTATCCTTTAAATACGTGCAGTTTAAGAAAAAAACAAAATAAAGAAAAATATGTGCCGTTTATTGTATGTCAATTACATCGCAGTACAACTATTAGAAAACTCTTGCCATCTGACATATTTAGAAGGGGTCTTTTTCTAGAAGGTTCCTGGCTGCCCCTTCCTCGAGGCTTCCTTCTGATCTCCGATCATGGGCTCCTGGCTCCACCCTCAGTGGAGTGCAGTTTGCTCCTAAGGCAGCCATTTGGCCACAGCCTCTTGCCTGCAGACTCTGAGCATGAGCCTGGCCCCAGGGAGCACGTTCCCAGAGCCTCCAGTGCTTCTCCTGAAGCCTGCGTGACTCGAGGTGGTGGCTGCAAAGCACGTCTGTCTTTCGTCTCACCCGTGTGTGAAGAGCAGNCAACAATATCACAGTTATTTGGCTACTTCCAGGTAATAGAAAATCTAATCCAGTCCAATATATAAACTCCAGACTCTCCTTCCATCCCCTCGGCTTGTTTAGGTTTAGAAGTCAGTGGGGGAGGGGCTCTGATTGCTCCTTCTCTCATTCCCACCTCCCCTCCCCCACCCTCTAGCGACCATGTTAGAACCATCCTCTGCTGTGGCTCTCCATGGGGAGGAAAGGAAAGAAGAAAAGGTGGTCTCCCACATCCAGCTGTCACCTGAGTGTGATGGGTGTACCCAGACGCACCTTTCCCCACGTGGCCCTGTTGTGGATTCCTCAGCGAGCCCTCTGACTGCAGCTCCCTGACACTGGTGAAGCCACCCCAGTTTGGCTGCTTTGACACCTCTGCAGCCAGTGGTACACCCCTCAACCCCTTCTGTTGAGATCACGCCACCCCTGGCAGAAAGCCCTCGTGGGCAGGCTCCTTTTCTTCCTGTTCATTTTTTAAAAAATTAGCTTGCATCCTGATTATAAAAGCAATACACATAACAACAGTAGATTTCTCAAAAGAATGAAACAGAAGATAATTAGTCAAATTCCCACCACCCACAACCCAAATGCCCATCAACAGATGAATGAACAGACAAATCATAGTACGTGCACAGGATAAAATGACGCTCCGCAATAAACAGGGTGAGCTATTGATACGCACAGCAGCGCAGGTGCATGTGAAAAACTTTATGCCGAGTGAGAAGGTGGTCAAAAAAGTGCATACTGTATGATCCCATTTATATGCAACACTCAAAAATACACACTGATTTATAGTGACAGAAAACAGATCAGTGATTACCTTTTAATAGGGGAGGAGAGGGGTGGATTATGAAGGAGCAGGAGGAAATTTTAGGAGTGATGGATATGTTCATTGTCTTGATTGTGGAGATGGTTTCATCGATGTATTACATTGTATCCTTTAAATATATGCAGTTTAAGAAAAAAACAAAATAAAGAAAAAAAGAAAAATATGTGCTGTTTATTGTATATCAATTACATCGCCGTACAACTATTAGAAAACTCTTGCCATCTGACATATTTAGAAGGGGTCTTTTTCTAGAAGGTTCCTGGCTGCCCCTTCCTCGAGGCTTCCTTCTGATCTCCGATCATGGGCTCCTGGCTCCACCCTCAGTGGAGTGCAGTTTGCTCCTAAGGCAGCCATTTGGCCACAGCCTCTTGTCTGCTGACTCTGAGCATGAGCCTGGCCCCAGGGAGCACGTTCCCAGAGCCTCCAGTGCTTCTCCTGAAGCCTGCGGGACTCGAGGTGGTGGCTGCAAAGCACGTCTGTCTTTCGTCTCACCCGTGTGTGAAGAGCAGTCCCCTCAGAACACCAGCATGTCTCTTCCAAGACCTCACCCATTTTCATCTCCTCAACCTCCTGTGAATCTTGGCTTTTTCCTGCATAGCCTGGAGATGGTGGGGAGGTGGGGCGTCTCATGAAAGCAGAGGTGACGCCCTTGGCCAGGCCTGCACGTATGGTCTTGCATCTCAGTGGAATCTACTTGGCACTCATTGGTTTTAGCTTTGGGGCCTCGGCTGGAACTGCAAGATGGGAAAAGTCTCCTTTTAATAAACTGTTCCACTCCCCTGGGCTTCACTGGGATACAAAGAGGTGAATTTCTCCCTAATATATTTTTAGAGGCATATTTATCAAAATTT
>NW_007733339.1:33089-34660 GCF_000696425.1 Galeopterus variegatus | reverse complement strand
GATAAGATAGCAACCTAGAAAAGAGGGTGGGACATGAACTGGTGGCCAAAGAGACACAAAGTTTGCCTGAAGAGACATCCCAAGGAAGGCGCCAGGAGTGGGCAGCATGAGGCTGAAGAGCTTTCCACAGAAGCCAGCTGTGCACGTCTGTCCAGGTGCTCTCTCACAGAGGCCACCAGCGTGAGAATGAGCCAGAGGCGTCCCTCTCCGCTCACCAGACCATGCCCGGGGTCTGATGTGAGCAGCGTGAGTGGAAGCTTCCTTTCTCCTGTCCTTACTGCCGGGCCGCAAGCCAGAGAGAGGCCTCTAGAGGGTTGAGAGTCACACAGCATGATGCATGACGGAGGGAAAATTCACAAGGGGAAAGAAGGGAGCTGACCAGGTGCCCTCATTTATGCCCAGGCCCAAGGGTCCTAAATCGGTGGGTGGGGAGTGCTGAATCCTATAGCACAGTGAAGTTTTAAATGAGCTGGACCAAGCTTTAATAACAGAAAATGCCAAAAAGTCTACAAAACTGGACCCATATCTCATGAAGAGTCCGTGCGAGCACAGTAGATAATAAAGAGGGTTTACCATGTGAAGAAAATAAGCGCATGCCTTATTTAAACTCATTTGATCCTTGCAATAACCCCATGCGGTAGGAGCTGTTGCTAACATCCTCCTTTTCACCAGGGAGGCTAATAAGACACAGAGATTAAGTAACTTGCTCCAGATCATCCAGCTTGAACCTCGACTGCAGAGACCATGCCACCAACGCTCCTTGGCCTTCCACCTATTCTTTTTTAAAAATTGATCATGAATATTCATGGGGTACAAAGCTGACTGTCACCACTTGTGCCCAAGATGTGATGGCTAGATCAATACTGGCAGCATGCTCATTATCACATATTGCTATTACACCCCGTGTCCCCCACCCAATTAATCCTCGACTCCCTATTCTGCAACCTCACGATGTTTCCCCTTTCTCCTCTGAGGCCAGGAGCTCTCCACTGGGCCCAGAAGCAGCTGGGCCAGATCGTAGAGGACCGTGGTAAGTGCCACGATTTCACTCTGAGAGTTAAGGGAAACCACAGGCGTCTAAATGAATCATTTCCACTTCTGTACTGTCATGGCAAATACTCTGGCTGTGACTATTTAGCACTTGAGAGCTGGCTGTATACGTGCCTACGTCTCCTTCCTGGCTGGAAATGTTTTACAGCGGGGACCACATCTTAGCCATTTTTTAATCTTCTTCAGCTGTCCCAGTTACACAGCACAGTGCTCGCATATATTAAACATTTAGTACCTGTTTATTGAATGAAATTAAAGGGGAAATGAAATCTTAATTATCTTCAAAAATCTCATTTTCGCACAGCCCAATTAATTTCAAAGAGACTCAGGTATTTCTACAGTATCATGGCAATAATAACGATAATGTTAATAACTGCAGTTTCTATGCACTTAGTGTTATGCGCTGGGATCTGGGCAAAGTACTTTATATAGACTCTAATATATGACTAAGTATACAGAGATAGGAACTCCAGGTCGTGCCATCACTCACAGCCCGTTCCCCCGCAGAAGACTCTTGGGTG
>NW_007733339.1:30972-32447 GCF_000696425.1 Galeopterus variegatus | reverse complement strand
ATAGGAACTCCAGGTCGTGCCATCACTCACAGCCCGTTCCCCCGCAGAAGACTCTTGGGTGGGCTCTTAAATCCCAGAGGTGAAGGAAAATATGGTTTCTCAGAAGTGGCCACTAGGTGGCAGTGTGACACCATGATCATCTCTGTACCTCTTGGAACTCGGACCAATTCTGAGGGACTGGCGGGATGTCCTGGGGCCTCTCAGTGACCAAGATGGCCAAGATGGGGACCCCATGCACCAAGCTCTGTAGCTGGGGTTGAGGGTTTTCCAGTTTACCCATGAGGGGACATTTTGAGAGGAACATTTACTAAGGCAGGGTGCATTTTCTCCTTGTTGACATCTGAAAATTATCCACTTCATTTTAATTCAGTTGAGCAAGGCATTATTGAGTCTCAGCTCTCACCTACACCCCCTCTGTCTTCACACCCTCTATTTTAGACTGGATCAGGGTGTGGGGACAGGAAGGCTATTAGTTCCAGTTCTCACGTTTATGAAGGACATGTTTAGGCATTTAATGTTGCATCCGAATCAGGCTGCACATAGGATGGTTATATGCCTCCCGATGTTAGGACAGTTCATTTGTTCCATGAAAATTCTTAAATTATACCACTCAAAAGTGGCATAATTGTGCTGTCTTTTGGCATTTCTGTATTTTTTAATAAACCATTGTCCTCAAAAATTGTAAGTGTCTAGGTTTCCTCTCTCGATTTTTGAAGAATTCCCTGGAGCTGGTCAATTGAAATATTTACAGTCCTTCCAAAATGACTAAAAAAACCCATGCTTTCTCTCATCTTAT
The DNA here is from genome assembly GCF_000696425.1 of Galeopterus variegatus. Taxonomy (NCBI): domain Eukaryota; kingdom Metazoa; phylum Chordata; class Mammalia; order Dermoptera; family Cynocephalidae; genus Galeopterus; species Galeopterus variegatus. The sequence goes on along the minus strand of NW_007733339.1, from coordinate 31,651 downwards.
AGTTTTTGTGCTTGCTAGTTCCCACTTCTGGAACTGTTTCATCCTCATCTGAAGCTGACCAACTCCTGCCTGTTTCCCGGCTCCCAGATCAGACATCACCTCCTCTGCAAATTGAAACTTTATTAGATGCTCCTAAAGCACCTATGTCTACTCTGTTGTAGTGCCTAATATACTGCACTGTAATTCCTGTTTCCTTTTCTGTGTCCCCTAAAAGACCAAGGGTTCTCAACTTGGGGTATACAGGCCTTTAGGCTGTCCACGATTCCCTTGAAATGTTGTATCATTTTTTCTGCTGCCACAACAATACTGGATAAAAAGCATCACAAAACTTCAGCAGCCCATAATGAGTAAGTATTAATTCTGGAGTCAGCTGGGGTTCAGCCAGGCAGGGGTTCTGCTCATCTCGAATGGGCTTGCTTCCCTCTCCGGGTTACCTGGCTGTTGGCTGATCTAGGTTGGCCTTGCTGAGGCAGCTGGGCTCTGTTCCATGTGTTTCTTATCTCCCTTCTGGGCTAGGGGGCTAACCCAGGCTGTCCTTCTCACGGTGGTGGTGGAACTGCAAAAGATCAAGCCCCAAGGTGCAAGTTTCTTTCACAAGCTTCTGTTTGTATGATTCCCACTAACATCCCATTGACCCAAGCAAGTTCCATGGTGAGCTCAAGGTCAAGTGCTGGGACAC
>NW_007733339.1:14570-30904 GCF_000696425.1 Galeopterus variegatus | reverse complement strand
ACTAACATCCCATTGACCCAAGCAAGTTCCATGGTGAGCTCAAGGTCAAGTGCTGGGACACATCACCCCACTCACAGCAGGAAGGCCCAGCTAAGCTACGTGACCCAGGGCATGATGCAGAAAAAAGCAAAGAATTGAGGCCATTGCTGGGGTCCTCCATGGACTGCACACAAAACACTGTGTATTTTCTGGAAAGACAAACTTAGACTTTCACCAATTTCTCCCTGGGACCCACAAACGCAAAAGTTTAGGAACCTGAGATATAGACTCATCCTTGAGTTCAGGAACCATATCTTCTTTATTCATATATTTTCAAAGCCTAAAACATAGGGCCTTGAACATAGCAAGTGCTCAATAAGTGTGTGTTGAATGAATGAGTGCCTTCTGTATGCAGGTCCTAGACTAGGTTCTGGGATATAGAACTGAGCCAAACAAGGGCTCTGACCTCAAGGAACTTCTCCTATATGTGCTCTCTGAGAGCCATTACTCAGTGGCTGGGGTCAGGAGGTGGGTGAACATTCTTCAGCCTCAGCTAGAATACATTTTGTATGTGCCTTCTGTATGCAGGTCCTAGACCAGGTTCTGGGATATAGAACTGAGCCAAACAAGGGCTCTGACCTCAAGGAACTTCTCCTATATGTGCTCTCTGAGAGCCATTACGCAGTGGCTGGGGTCAGGAGGTGGGTGAACATTCTTCAGCCTCAGCTAGAATACATTTTGTATTGTTATGATATCTCAGGGGTGAAAGTCAGAAAAGGACAAGCTTTAGAGGAGACACAATAAATGCAGAAGCTTCACTGTGTGGGTTATCCTGTAGAAACTATATGCTGCCCAAATAAACATATATGCGGGCTTGAAAAATCCAAGTGGAGACCTCATGTTTATTGGTGTCACAAAGTGAATAATGAATTTTCTTAGTAGCTAGTTCCAGAATGCCTGTCTGAGAAGGAAATTGCCTCTGCCCAAGAATACATCTTGATAAGCTGCTCAGGGCAAAAGGTGAGACCCCAAAGGCATGGTGTCCAATGAAATGAATTGTTTGTTTTTTCCACACAAGGAAGGAAAGCGAAAAGGGACAGAGAGGGTGGTGTAAGGGAGAAGACAGACCTGGAGAGGTAAACGTCAGCCGAGACCCAGGTAGGAGAAAAGAACAGGACATTCCAGTAAGAAGACCAGTAAGAAATCCCTGGACCTTTGAGGAAAATGTCTAATAGGTGGTTTTCAGTAGGTTTCTGGCAGGGGCGGGGGGTGGGGTGTTCTGTGGGACCCTCCCTTGTGACCCCAAAGTTTATCACATTCACAAATGCACCTGCCTTGTTTTCGTTGTGCTTTCGTGGGAATGGAGAAGAAGGCTGAGTTTCTCATCAGGTACGATGTGGTCCCAGGCAGATATAGCAGATTTAGTAGAAGGAGCCTGGAAATGGCTCATGCACTGAGGTCTTAGGAACCTGGGACGGCTTCAGATGCTCAGAGGCTGTGGAGCTGAGGGCATGTCAGGTAGTCTGTGTCTGACACCCTCGACGACACTCTACTTGTGCAATGTTGAGCTGGTTTCTTCAATTCTTTGCTTGTTTTCTTCACCTCTAAGCTGAAGATAATAGTAGTGTCTCCTTCATGGGGCCCTTGGGAGAGGATCTAATGAGTTCATGGATACAAGCACAAAGCATAGCACCGGCCCATACACTCATACTTGTCAGCGCTCACTGTTTTAGCTGCTGTCATTGTTATTGTTTCTGTTGTTATTAGCAGCAGACATCTGGGTAGCACTGGCCTGGTGGACTGTAAGAAACACAGGACTGGGTGTCAGAAATCTGGTGTCTGGTCTTAGCTCTTTCCCTAAGCTGCCACGTGACCTTGGGAAAGTCAATTTGCCCTTCAAGGCCTTGGGCTTCCCCTTCCTCTAATAACTGAGGGAATTTGACCAAGCTTTCTCCAGAGGTTGTTTTTTTCCTCTCAACCTGAAGGAGGCACTGTGGTCCCACGGCTCCCAGCTGCATCAAGCCTGTCTTGACATTGGAGGAAATAGCCACAGTCCACTCAAATCCATTTTCCCCACTCAGCATAATGCTGAAGTGAGACTGACGTGGTGTGTTTGTTTACACCCCTTGGGAAGTTATTTCCCTTTTCACTTAATTACCTGATACCCAGACATTGCTGTGCAAAATTCGCCTCAGATACATTCTGTACAGTCATCTAGACTTGCTTGTTTGGTGCTTTGATTAAAATGTGCAATCTTCCCCAGGCTCCTGCACCTTGTTAAATAATTGCACCTCCAGTCAGAAAGTAAACAGCACACTCTGGGGTGCAGAGAACAAGATAAATGTGATGCACATCTAGCAGTATTTTATACTCATCCCCCAGGCAAACACGCAACCTCTGGGTTAAGTGCTGGACTGATGCTGGCTTTAGGTTGCTTCCTTGTTGGGTGGGAGCATGACCCAGAAGCAGAGCAGAATCCCCTCTGCCCAGCCTTTCATAGCTCCATGTCTGCCTAACATGGGCCAGGCCCAGGGGAAGAACTGGCCAAGGGTTGGTTGGTCACTGGGAACCTGGCTTATCCCCTGGCAGTATCAAAGATGAAGTTTCCCTTAACTGCTTTGCACTCAAGTTGCAAGGGGCAGAGGCTGGATGCAGGGCATACTTCTTGGAGGGGACTGTGGTACTCTTGAGAGGTTGGCAACATTGATTCAAGTCCCGTCTTTCTCACTAGTTAGTGGTGTTGACCTTAAACATTTCACTTTACCTTTTTTGACCATTTCTTTTTCCTGCTGCTTGTATAAACTAAGGAAGTTTGACACTGCAGACAGCCCTGGGTCAAATGCACCTGTGCTTTTTGCTTGCATTGTGACCTTGAGCAAATGATGTAATCTCTCTGAGACTCAGTGTTCTCATCTGGAAAAGTGGCCAAGTTAATATGAGGACTAAGTCATTTGAGATAATATGTTTAACACATAATCCACAGTATCAGGCACAGAGATGGGGCCAGTTGGGGCTACAGTATGGTGGTCTGGAACGAGTAAGAGTTTGGGGTCAGCTTTGGGTTTGAATCTTGGTTCTATCAATTTTTAGCTATGATCTTGGGAAAGTTACTTATCTTCTGTGTATCTGTTTCCTGATCTGTAAATAGAGATAATAAATACCCATTTTATAAAATGTAGCAAGGGTGAAATTAAATGTGATGATCTGTGTAACACACACACATCAAACTCTCTGGCATAGAGTCCACTCTCCCTAAGTGCCTACACATCAAGGTGATGACAAGGACCAAAGGCACAACAGCCACACTTGAGCTGTAGAATGAGAAGCTCGGTTCAAGGTGATGTGGCAGTCACTGTGGTCCAAGAAAAGGCTGAGCGATGCTTGCTGGTGATGGTGTTTGTGGAAAGTTCTTTTCCCTAGAAGTCCAACTCCAAGGTAAGGGAATTGAGAACCTAATTATAGAATCATACAATCTTCATGAATTTTTCTCCTTTTTTCCACAGGGCATGGAAAGGAAACCGGAGGAACCAGAGTGGGAAGAAAGCAGACCATCTGACACCAGTCACCTGTTCCACCTTCCGTCCATCCAAGATTGATCAAGCTCTCACTCTGTGCTGTACTGTATAAGATGCATACTTTCTACCCTTGAGATTTCGATATTGCCAATAGAATGGGGCCTCTTCTCCCATGTGTCTACTTGAATCTTCAAGTTGATGCAGGGAAGGCATATTCCAGGCATAGGATGCTGGAAGACCTTATGTCCAGTTCTTCCTGGCCCTGGGTGTACCTTGTGGGCATGGTTGCATCTGGGCAAATTAGAATTCTCTTCCACTAAAGTGCTGGACACATGGGGTGTCCCCTCCCCTCTGCTACCTACCTTGAAGCTGCCTTACATAATGTGGCTAAAAGTAGAGGTAAAACTGTCTGGGTATGTGAATGCTTGAGAAAATAGAAATTCTTAGGGCTAATTACTTTCAATATATCTATGTCATCCTTTTTTTTTTTTTTTTACAGTGGTAAGATATAAATCTAATCCTTAAGGAGTTAACATAGCTTTCTACCAAAGGTCCTTGAATATGCTACTTATACACCCTTACTTTACTCTGTGCCTGTTCTTCATAACACTTATTAGCAACATGATTAATTGTATGTGTCATTAATTCTTCAATGTTTGTCTGCCTTGATAGAGTGTAAGCTCCATGAGGACAGGAATCACCCATACCACAAGTGACTGTGAATTACCTCTACACTTTCTAGGTACTGTGCCAAGCCCTGCAGATATGGCCTGCCCTCACAGAATTTGCATTCTGGTTCCAGGGATGTGGATAAAGGGAATTACCACTTAATACAGTGGTCAGGGGAGGTCTCCTCAGAAGGTGGCATTCAAGCAGAGACTGAAAGAAGTGAGGGACCATATCATGAGGATATCTGGAGAAAGAGCATTTTGGGAAGAGGGAATGGAAAGAACAAAGACCTTGGGGGCTGGAGCATCCTTGGTATGTTCAAGAAACAGCAAGAAGACTCTGGTGGCTGGTGCAGAATGACCCAGTATGGGAGTCGTGAGAGATGAAATCAGAGAGGTAGCAGGTGGCCTGGCTTTCACTCCAGGCAAGAAGGGAAACTGTTTTCGAGCAGAATGGTGGCATGATCTGACACACCCCTCAAGCATTCCGCTGGCTGCCACGTGGAGAACAGATCGTCATGGGAGCAAAGGTGGGAGCGGGGAGTTTTGATTCTATTGCACCATCCAGGTAAGAGTGGCTTAGGTGCGGTTGATGAGAAGCAGATGCTCTACATATTCTCTTTTTTTTAACTTAATTTTATGTTTTCTTCATTGGCACTTGATAATTGTATATATCTATGGGGTACAAGTTGATATTTGAGGACATGTATACAGTGTGCAAGGATATCAGGGTAATTAGCATATCTACCATTTCAAACATTTGTCATGTCTTTGTGTTGGGAACATTGAAGGTGCTCTCTACTAGCTATTTGGAATTATACAATAAATTGTTGTTAGTTGTAGTCTCCATGCAGTGCTGTAGAACATTAGATCTTGTTCTTTCTGTCTACCTGCAATTTTGTATCCACTGACCACCCTCTGCCTCTTTCCCCTCCCTTCTCCCCTTGCCAGTCTCTAGTGATCACTATTCTACTCTCGGCTTCCATGAGATCAACTTTTTTAAGGAATGAGGGAAAGAGAGGAGGCAAAAATGACTCCAAGGTTTTTTTTTTTTTTTTAAAGATGACCGGTAAGGGGATCTTAACCCTTGGCTTGGTGTCATCAGCACCACGCTCAGCTAGTGAGCAAACCAGCCATCCCTATATAGGATCAGAACCCGGGACCTTGGTGTTATCAGCACCGCACTCTCCCGAGTGAGCCACAGGCCGGCCCCTGACTCCAAGGGGTTTTGATGGAAGAGTTGAATATTAGTTACCAAAGACTGTGGGAGGAGATATATATATATATATATATACACACATATATATGAGCAGTGTGTGTGTGTGTTTATATATAGTGGGAGGATAGGTTCATGTAAAGTTTGAGATGCCTTCTGGAAATCCAACTGCGATGTTACGCTGGGTTGAGATGCGTGGAATTCAGGAGAGAGGCCTAGCTAGAGATAGAAATTTGGGAGCCATCAGTATAAGTGGGATTTGACCCTTTGAGACTAGAGATGTTACACTGGGTTGAGATGCGTGGAATTCAGGAGAGAGGGCTAGCTAGAGATAGAAATTTGGGAGCCATCAGTATAAGTGGGATTTGACCCTTTGAGACTAGATGAGGTCCCTAGAGAGGAAAGTAGATACAGAAAAGAAAGCTGAGGGCTGAGTCCAGAACAGTCAACGTTTAGAGGTCTGGGATATGAGCAGGGAGTGGGAGAGAAGACTGAGAAGGAGCATTCGGGGATGTATAAAGAGAACCTGGAGAAAAGAGCATCTGGGAGGCAAATCATAGAAGAGTTTCCAAAAGAAGGGAGGGACACACGCTGTCAAGTGTTACTCGGGAGAGAAGACTGAGAAGGAGCATTCGGGGATGTATAAAGAGAACCTGGAGAAAAGAGCATCCGGGAGGCAAATCATAGAAGAGTTTCCAAAAGAAGGGAGGGACACACGCTGTCAAGTGTTACTGAGAGAGGAAGGAAGATGCAGACCAAGAGTTGGCCACTGGGTTTGGCCACGTAGAGGCTGGTGGTGACCTGGGGAGGAGGTGCTTTGCTGGGGTGAAGGGCAGGAAAGGCTGAACAGATTGAGTTCAGAGGAGAAAGGAGGTGAGAAGGTGGAGCCCACTCTGCAAAGGGGAGCAAAGGGATAAGGTGGGAGCTAGAAGGGGTGACGGGCTGGGAAAGGGGTTGTCTTTTGTATCTGATGGGAAAGGTCAAGAAGAGATGGAACATTTGATGGTATGGGAGAGGCAGTGACTGATCGATCGATGACCTTGGAATTGAAAACGAGAACAAGGATCCAGGGTTCACACAGAGGGACTGGCCTGAGAGGAGGCTCTCAGTTCGCCGTGGTACTGGGTGGAAGGCAGAGCACATGGCACCGACGTGCTGGTGACAGCCTGCAGAACTGCCTTCTGATCACTCCTGATGTCTTAGCTGAGAGTCCAGAGGGCGGAGGAGAATATGTAAAATAATAGTTTAGTCCCTTGATTGGATTCCCTCCCAATTACACCAGGTAGGAAAGTGGATCAATGAATGACTTGGGAAATGCAGTAGGAATGGGCGACAGCATTTGGGCCCCTGGAGCCAGGTTGTCATGCATGTGAAGTAAGCTGGTCAATGTGCTCTGTATTCTTCTGCCAACAAGTGCAGTTGCTTGGATGAAGGTTCAGAATAGTTGGAGAGTGAGATTTAATAAGGGTTGGGACTTTTTCTGGGTCCGTATTAGGGAGAGAGGAAGACAGGAGTTGGAGTCTATGCTAAGGAATAATGTAATAATACACATTTGAATGGAAGATGGTTAAGAAGAAAAGTGAAGGTATGGAGGAATTGGGGGACAGTCAAAAGGTGCTATGATAATGTATTTAGGTAATAGAGGGGTCGGTAATTTTTGGAACCAGCAAACTAAAGAGGGGATGTAGTGGTTGGAAAGTAGGATGCTTAGAGTTGAGATAACGGAGGGGTGAAATTACTTGTGTGAAAAGATCTAGGGTATGATGGTGGGAGGGAGTGGCTGAGTTAGGATGGAGGAAAAAATCACTGGAAGAGAGAAGGTCGTGGAACTGAGTCCAGGTCTTTGCAGGGGTTTCTCTATGGAAAGTGAAATCGCTGAGAATCATAACTGAGGTAGCGTTGGAGGGGGTGGCAATGATTCAGCGGCTAGGATCTTGTAGCAATGAGGGGATGGTCCAGGGGTCTAGAGATGCCCACAACAAGGAGGGGTTGTGGCTGTTCAGTCTGGAAGCATGATCGTCAAAGCCAGGGGTGTTGGGGACAGTGGGTGGAGGATCAATGATGGGCAAGGAGGCTTCCTACCGCACCTCCAGTGGGACAAGGGGCCTAGAAATGAGAAAAACAAAAGAAGAAATCCAGCTACCTGTTGAGAGGAAGGCAGGGGAAGCTGGGTCCTTAGGGGGAGATTTGAGATCTTCTTAGGGGCTGATTCTAGATCCAAACAGACACAGAGCCTTCCTGCCACTTCTTGGAATGGTCACCTCTCTGACCACAAACCATTCTGTACTTCCATATATCACCGTGGCTACACGCACAGGATTCAGAATCCAATTGTCTTTATTGAGATCCTGTGTTCCTGATCTACTACTTACTAACTCTGACCTTGAGCTAGTTGGTAAACCTCTCGGTGCTTCAAGTTCCCCATCAGAAAGTAGGATGGTGAAGGGCTTAATAAATATGCAGCTGTTGTGAATATTAGGAGAATCAGTATAGGCACCGTGCTTGGGACAGGCCTCAAACATCATATATATCTTTGCTGTTAACATTATTTAATTAATATTAATGTTATTTTTAATAGTATTCAGCTCTTGAGGAGCTTATTCTATTAGAACAGAAGGTAAAGGGAATGTTTTGAAATGAAAGTGAAGATATAGGGATTTTGCTGATAATACATTGTAGCTTCCAGAGGACCTACACAGTGGGAGTGCTTGGGAAGTTGGGGTAGTCACATTAGGGGGTGCACAGAGGTTTGAGGGATGGAAGACAGGATGATGAGGGATGAGTTTAGGGGGTCCTGCTGCTAAAAAAAACAAGGCTGAGTCAAGGGCAGTCTTGCCTGGACAACGCGGGGCACAGGGCCCCTCTCTATTGCCGATGGACACTGTGAGTGTGGTTGACTGGTGTGTGCCGCAGGGGCTAGCATGGAGCTTGGTGCAAGGAAAGCGCCTGCTGCATCCTTGCTGAATACACAAAAGATGCTTCTGGAGATTAACACACTGTCATGAGTTTTCCCGTCAGCTCAGCCTCTTCTAACACCTCACACTGCCCTTTTGGAAATCAGTTTAATCTCTCGGTCAGATTTCCTCTGAATCACATCAAGCCTCTTGGCACACCTCTGTCCCTGTGATTGCTGTGCTTGTAAATAGTGCTACTTGTAGCTCGCCTCACCCAGAGCTGAGATAAAAGGTGTCATATGATGTTCTCCAAGCCGTGTCTCATATTGCCTGAGCAGATGCTACTGTGGCAGTGATAACCGAAAATGCTAAAATTGAGACCATAAGGCCTTGTTGAGCATGTGTAGTTTTCTTCCAGGACAGATAGTTCCTTCCTTCCTTGGCTCAGTCCTCAATTCTTTGTCAGACACGGAGCCCTCCTGCTGCCGTCCCCCACTCTCCCTCTCCATGCTTGTCTGCTCAAGGCTGTTCTGAGGTCATGGGCTTTGCTGTTCAATTCTCTGGTGAGCTCGTTGGAGACCTGGGTCCTAGGATCCGTTGCAGATGGTAATACGGGGGTCACAGACTGGATAGAAAATTACCCACAGGCATAACCTGTTTAAATCACATAGTGTTTTGCAAATCAGAAAATTTCGTGCAAAATTCCAGATTAATGGCTTTTTTGGAAAAATCAGAAGACCTAGCCATACTGACTCTGGGATCCTATGTGGTAACCATTGGCTGGAGTTGAGTCATGGTGCCCTTGCAGGCAGAGCACGTGCTCTGAGTCACTACAGACCCTCTGAGTATGCTCCTTGGGATTCTGACTTTTATACTCTGGGTCTGCTTCTCGTGGACATTGGAATTTGTAACTTGAGCCACCCAACTGAGATAGAGCGACATCTGAGGGCACGGGCAGAGTATAGAGTAATCTGTGAACGGTCGATGACTACACAAAATATTGACGTGCACGCCCCTGAACAGCACCCAGACTCTTCCCGGCTATTTGTGAGAGTAAACAACTTACATAATCTCTCTTTAAAAAAAAAAAAAGAAGGAAAGATCTGACTAATTGACACATTCTGCTCTTGGAAATTTTAAACTTAAATCAGAAGCATGGGAAACAACTGCTTAAATCCTTACCTTATGCTTGAAGATACTGTGGTTATTAAAGTAGAAAATGCTTGATTCTTTCCCAGGATGGTGGAGAATTTCACAGTTCCCTTTTTTCTTTTATGCTCCAGCAACACCAATTATCACCTGCTGGACTCTTAATGGTGGTGTGTTTTGGCACCCAGAGCTTTTGAAAACAGGTAGTGGAGGATTGCATTTTTGTTTTTGTTTGTTTGTTTGTTTTTTGCCACAGCAGTGTAAAAAACTGAACAGCCACATGATGGAGGTTATTTTTTTTCTCAAGAGCGACTCAGCCTCTGACTAGCTGTGATCTCAGGGGAGTTATTTAACCTCTCCGATCTCTCATCTTCACCTCTATAAATCACAGCGTAACAGTTTTATCTCCCAGTGTTTTTGCGAGGATTAAATCAGGTGCTCTATGCGGAAGTGTCCAGCACAGGGCCTCCCACTGAGAAGGTTCCCGATGAGTCTTTCTGTTCAGGGCATTCATAAGAAGAGACCCGACGTGGAGAGGGAGCCCCTGGGGCATCTCCACACAGTCATCCACAAATCCCAGACTCTGCACAATCATCCCAGGGATGGGGATGCTGATGTTCTGTCTTCTAGAAGTGGCAGAGTCAGACCCTTGAGTGAGGGTGCCTGTTCATCTGCCGATTCGGGTTAACTGCTCTGGGAGACTTCCTCCAAGACCCAGGCTTATAACATTGCTGCTCAAAGCAGTCATTTCCCCCAGGGAACAAATGAAGAAAGATTCTTTGGCCACAACTCTGTGATGTCTATTTGCTTGGGGCCATTTCTCTTAGGGAGGTGGGTTTATCTGCGTGGATTTTCTAAAATAGTTTAGACCAAAGCTACCCCTTCTTCATTCGTCATTAACCCTGTTAAGGTAACAAGTATGTATTGAGCACCTTCTAGTTTCCAGGCACCATTTTAGGCTCTGGGGATACAACGGTGATCGAGACAAGTCTCTGTCCTCAGGCAGCTGACAATCTAATGGAAGAGATGGATAAGTAAACAGACAACTAAATGCAGCATGATAAATGCTTTTACAATTGGGGAAGGCTCAGGATGCCATGGGAGTTCATGGGAAGGGCAATAAAACCACTCTAGGAAAATTTGGAAATGCTTTCTGGAAGAGTGCTATGGTCTGTGTTGCTTGTATTCTCCCCCCAAGCCCCCCAATATATATGTTGAAAGCTTAATCCCCAATGTGTTAAGAGGTAGAGTGTTTAGGTGGCGATTAGGTCATGAAGGCAGAACCCTCATGAGCAGGATTAGTGCCCTTTATGAGAGGCCTGAGGGAGACCCCTCATCCCTTCTGCCACAGCCAGAAGGCACTGCCTATGAACCAGGAAGGGGCCCTCAACCACACATCAAATCTACTGGTGCCCTGATGTTGGACTTTCTTACCTCCAGAGCTGTGAGAAGTAAGTTTCCATTGTTTGTAAGCTCCCTAGTTTGTGGTATTTTGTTATAACAGCCCAAACTGACTAAGACAAAGAGGTAAGTTTGAGACACAAAGGACAGAGAGGGGTAACCAGGCTGATAAGAATGGGGAGGCAAAATTCAGGCAGAGGAAACAGCCTGTGCAAAGGCCCAGAAACAAGAGAACACAGCAGGTTTCAAGGGTCGCCGGTGCTTGTCCTGATGACACTGCTGCTGGGAGCCTCTGGGGGACTAGTCAGGGAAGCACGGTCCTGCCCTGAAGAGCTTTGTTTACTTACTGCACTAAGGAGTTTGGTCTTGATCCACGTTCCAATGTTCCAGATATCCCCACATTTTGGGGGCCCCGTCTACATCTCTGAGACAATGTCACACACTTAGAAGATGCACATGGAGTCTCTCTCCTGAAATACATGGCCGCGATATTTGTTGTTTGGTCAGGAATGGCTGTGTTCCTGATACAGAAAGAAGACAGGCTAGACACTCTCAGGGCACATTTTGGGTGGCAGTCCTCTTTACATGCATTCAGAACATCCCAAATTTTGATTTGGAAACACTGGCATTTACATACACAACATAAAAAAAAAATCCTTCCACTCCTGCCGACATACCTATCCTCCCATCTCTGGTGCCCATTCATAGACCTCAAACTCAGGTTTTCAGAATGAAGGGCAACTTTCTATTTCTCCGTAACTGAGTTTGATCTCTCTCTCCAGCTCTATGCCACTGACAGTGGAAATGTATTCTTTGTCATTTCAGGGAAAGCTCAACCAATTCAGGGTTTTCTCAATCAGTTCCCAGTTCCCCCCCATCCTCTTTCCACTGTGCTTACACTGAATTTCTGGGAGACTTGGGTGCTGGTAAGCCATTGAGAGTGGCATCTAGTTCTTAGCCATCGCATCTTCTCTCCTGTGTCCACTACCACCAGCACACTCCCACTGGCCCCATTTGTCACAGCTCATCCTTGCTGGCCTCCTTTCAGATGTCTGAGTCCTCATCTTTTCCCTGGTGGTCAGTCCATAGGTCAGTCTGCGCCTCCATAAGATGACCAGGGGATATTAGGACTCCCTAGCCCTGAAGATTGAACGGGAAACATTTGGCCTCTTCCCCTACCACATGGGGCCTGAGAGGTCAGGCATGTTTCCCTGGACTCTTCAAGCCAACTTCTCTATAACTGTGGCTCCATGGTGGGGTGGAAGTGAAGCACTCCAAGACATTCTTCACTTTTCTAGGCCCTGCTCAGCTCATAAGCTCTGGCTCCTTCTGCTCTTGGACTTAAAGCTCAGCACAACGCTGCAGACTTGACCCCAGATGACCAGGGCACAAAGGCCCCTTTCAGAATTGCTCAGAGTTTCCCCCTTTTCCACCACAGGGAATTTTAAACTAATATGAGTGGTAGTAAAAACTGGCTATAACTGATCATGGATTCTTTCTGTTTGCTTTTTTATGCCCTGAGTCTTTCTAGCCTCTGATTTGGAACTCCAATCTCCCTTTCTCTGAAACTTTTGCCTCTGCCATGGGTTCATATATTCATTTGGAACAGGAAAGCTGAGCATGTATGTGGAGGATATCAACATTAATAAAGATAGCCTAACATTTTATAATTGCACATAGAAATGCTAAGCTTGGGAGAAACAGAAAACTTTCCCAGCACTAAAGTCTCTGTTGTAGATAAAAAAATTGTAACACAGTGAAAATGCTGGCTCTAAGGGCAGACGCCCTTGGTGCAGCTAAACCTTATGATGGGAAAGTATGATGATTATCTCATTGTTCTTTTGGTAGCCACCTATGTTCCTTTTCTGTAACTTCCTTGCCTGGACAATAAAAACAGAGAGAAAACCTCATTCAGGGTTATTTTCCTAGGAATGCTTCTCTCTTGTAGGTCCTGGAATTAACCCCTTGGGGGCCTCTCACTGCTCTGGAGAAATGGGTTTTGAGTAATCCTTTGCATCTCCATCACCTTGGGAGAAGTGATAGGTGGTGCCCCATGTGAGGAATTTATGAATCCACAGATCGGAGACTGACCTGCTAAGACTTGGAAACTAAAGGACATCTGACATATACATATATATTTATGCATCCTGGCGAGGGAAGCCCCAGCAAGGGAAATGCATCCCAGTAAGGGAATCATAGGTGGCACTCACTTAGTGGTGCATGTCTGTGGCAGGTCAAGTTAGGTCTTTTCAGCCCCCAAATTTTTGTTTCTCTTTCTTTCACTTTTAAAATATGGGAACTTCCTTATCTAAAGAGGAGACTCAACATAAATTACAACCCCAATGTCTCCTTAAAGCAGCCAGCTGTAAAGTAACTAAACGGCAGCTTGTGAAACTGTTAGTGGCTATTAGACAACAATGTCCTTGGTATCCCAAGGAAGGAAGCCTTGACATAAAAATTTGGAAACTACTTGGTCACTGGTTAAAAAATGCAATAGGTCTTGTCAAGTCTTCCCACCTAACAGTTTGGAATCTATGTCAAGTTGCTCTGAGACCTATTCTAGACCTTAACAAAGAACATCACCAAAAAAGGATAAAACTTAATCTTTGCCAGTGACTGAAAGAAATTTAAATTGGACAAACTAAAGTAAAAGTAGTTAATATTTCTTTGCAACATTGGTTTTGTTTGAGTATATTTTATTTTTCTTAACTGCATGTGCCAAAGGCTCTGAGGCTTTATGAGAAACACAGCCCTGGCACCAACTGGACCTCCTTTTGGGTCTGCTGCATTTCTCTCGAAACCCCAAAAGTCTATGGCCTTATCTCTATTTGCTCTTTGGCTCAGCCTTAAGCTTAGTAACCCATTTGAAAAACAAACAAACAAAAAAAAACGAAACTAAAATCAACCCATTTTGTTACCTTATTTTCCCTAAAACTGGGTGAGGCCTCATAGATAAATTTTGACATATTTTTTAAAAAAGAAAACTATTCAAATGTAACTGTCCTTTTATACTAGTGAATTTTCTTTTTTATATGTCTGTTTATATTTACATATATATGTACATAAATGTATGTTATGTCTACACGTTCATGTGTTCATGTCTATATGTGCGTTTGTATTGTCTGCATGGTACCAAATTGGCTTATAATTAATGTGTGCTCATTAAATAAATAAGTATACTTTTCAAGTTCATGTGACTTTAATTTTCTAAAATTGTTGATAAAATAAATATGTTTTTCAAAATTTGATTTAAACCTTCTGCCTAAACTTGCCTTTAAGTCAACACATTTTGTGTTATGTTTGGTACTTGTTTAGTTTTTGTTTAAGGACTGAAAGCTATTAAAGAACTGTCTGCTGGGTTTCTCCCAAAGTCCTACACATGCCTTGTTAGCTTGTGTTTGGTTTACTAGTCAAAAAGGATTATGTCTTTGCTAGAGGCTTTTAAGTTATGAACCCAACCTATAACAAAATGATCTCTAATTATGAAATTTTTAGGTAAATGAGGCTAATTTAGTATTCTTGATGAAAAGGGAACAGTATGTAAAATAAGAGATGTGAAAAAAAAGCTGTGGGTGTAAAGATGTAGTTGTGGTTAGAAAGGCTTAAGGGAAAGAAAATATTTTTTGTGAGAAGGCCTCTGGTACAATGTATTTTTGTCCTAGAGTATAATAACTGGCCATTTAAAAAGTAGGAAGTATAGGACAAAATGAAAAGTCTAAAGCATGTCATCAAATGTCTGAGTAAGTTGTAATACTGTTATGTGAAAAGTAAATTTATGAAAGAATTTTGTGTGTGATTAAGTTGGCTATAATTTAAAGGGAATTAGTTGTCTTTCTAAAGATTGAACTTTGAGATTAAAAAAAGAGTCTGAAACAGAACTGTATTTCCCCTATGTTAAAACAGGTTTTCTTAAGTATAGATCAGATTCTTAATAAAATTGCAAAAGTTTTGATATTTCTCTAAAGGCATCTGCAATCAGGTTCATGGAAAAGACTCTGACAAGTACTAAAACACAAGTTTTAAATAACTGTAAGATTAATGGACAGAATAAAAGTCTTTCAAAAGTCTAATAAAGGGGCTGGCCCATGGTTCATTCAGGAGAGTGTGGTGCTGACAACACCAAGGCCACAAGTTCAGATTCCATATAGGGACGGCTGGTTAGCTCAATTGGGAGAGCGTGGTGCTGACAACACCGAGTCAAGGGTTAGGATCCCCTTACCAGTCATCTTAAAAAAAAAAGAAAAGTCTAATAAAAAATATCTAATAAGTTTATAGAACTACTAATTAAGATCAAGCAAAGCAAAAATTAATTAAATGAAGTTAAATATCTGATAAAAATGTTCAGTGACTTTTATTGTTGTTTCATTACTTAAACATTTTGTTTTCCAGACTTAGGAAAACTTTGTCTCTAAGCTATCTATAACTCACAGCAATTGGGTAAAATATACTTTATAAGCAAAGATGGAAATATTTGCTTTATTTTTCTTTTTGATTCCTCCAAAATTTAAAAACTGTTTTTGAGTATCCTTCTGATTTGTATGGCAATATGGTTATTTAAATAAATGTAATAAGAATTTGCTCTCTCTTTATAACTAGATACAATTGCAAAGACTGGTTATAAAACAGCATGTCTCTTCAAAGTTCCTGACCCCTCTTCATGTTTCCCTAATTTGGCCTAACTGCTCTTTCATCTTCCCCCTGATGTGGGACAGGACAACCTGGGAATGAGCCTTCCCAGCACCGAGGGATCAGCAAAAGAAAAGTGAAATCTTTTCAATGAGAAAATTGATCATCAATGCTTTTATGAGGAATGCTTTGATTGAAAAGGGGGAAACAATACCTTCTCTACAAAAGCAGTTCTCTAAAGTTACACGGCCTTGAAAGGGGTGCTCATGACTTGGATGAGACATCCTGTTCTTAAACAAAGGATTTGTAATCAATCAAGAAATTTTACAAAGATTAGATGCTTTGGAAACAGCGATGTCCTGGATGGGTGAACACCAACCAGCTTTCTGAACTCAACATCAACGATTACACAGAACAGAGCCCCATTCCGGAGTTTGAAAACACTGGCAATAACACCCCACTTCACACCACCAGGAATGATGCTGATGCAACAGCCCTGAGAGACAACAGCACTATCAGTCCCCATCTGGGATAAATTAAAAAGACTTACCATGCTAAAATGATACTAACTTTGCTTTAACAAAATGTTTTTGTCTTACCTGTGAAAATGTGATCTATAGCTTTTGCTTTCTCTCTTTTTTTTTTTTTTAATTTTTATTTTGTCAATATACAATGTATATGATTATTATGGCCCATCACCGACACCTCCCGCCCTCCTCCCTCTCTCCCCTCCCCGCCAAGAATGTCCTTTCCGTTTGTTTGTTGTAACAACTACAAAAAAAAGTATAGTTGTTATATCTTCTTCCCCACCCCACCCCCACCCCCGGTTTTTTGTGTGTGTGTGTGTGTTTGTGGGTAAATTAATTTGTTTATTTTTTTTTTTTTT
>NW_007733339.1:8553-13741 GCF_000696425.1 Galeopterus variegatus | reverse complement strand
ATATAGTTTGTTTTATAAATCTGGGTGCTCCAACATTGGGTGCATACATATTTATGATTGTGATGTCTTCTTAATGCATCAGTCCTTTTATCATTATGTAGTGACCCTCATTGTCTCTTTTTATGGTTTTTAGTTTAAAGGCTATTTTGATATGAGTATAGCTACTCCAGCTTGTTTTTCTTTTCTGTTTGCTTGGAAAATCTTTTTCCATCCTTTCACTCTTAATCTATGTGAGTCTTTATGGGTGAGGTGAGTCTCTTGTAGGCAGCATATAGTTGGGTCGATCTTTCTTATCCAGTCAGCCAATCTGTGTCTTTTGATTGGTGAATTTAAACCCTTGACATTAAGGGTTGTTATTGAGAGGTGTTGCTTTATTCCTAGCATTTAATTATATTTTGATTTTCTTGAGTGATGTTTGTTCCTTGCTTTCTGTTTTGCTGTTTGTTTTCTGTGTTTGTTGGTTACTGAGGTTGCCGCTAATGATTTTGTTCGTTTGTTTTCTTTTCATGGTTGTCATTTTTATTATAGTAGTGGGTTTTTATTTTACTTGGATTGTTATGGGAGTGGTAATTATCTTCCGGGATCCAATCCCAGTACTCCCTTGAGAATTGCTTGTAAGGGTGGTCGTGTGGTGATGAACTCCCGCAGTTTTTGTTTGTCTGAGAAATATACTATTTGCCCTTCATTTCGGAAGGACAGCCTTGCAGGGTAGAGTATTCTTGGTTGGCAATCTTTGTCTTTTAGTATTTTGAATATATCATCCCATTCCCTTCTGGCCTTTAGGGTTTGTGTTGAGAAGTCTGAAGTTAACCTGATTGGATCCCCCTTATAGGTGATTTGGTGCTTCTCTCTTGCAGCTTTCAAGATTCTCTCTTTGTCCTTGAGTTTTGTCATTTTGACTATAATATGCCTTGGTGAAGCCCTTTTTGGGTTGAATACGTTTGGGGATCGTTGAGCTTCTTGGATCTGTAGATCTGTGGTTTTTCTTATGTCTGGGAAGTTTTCTGCCACTATTTTGCTGAATATGTTTTCAATACAATCACTTTTTTCCTCCCCTTCTGAAATACCCATGATTCGGATATTTGAGCGCTTAAGGTTGTCTAATATTTCCCTCTGATTGTCTTCGAGTTCTTTAATACTTTTATCTTTTTTCTTGTCTGTTTGTATTATTCCAAAGAGCCCATCTTCAAGAACCGAGGTTCTCTCTTCAACTTCCGTTATCCTGCTAGTTAAACTCTCCAATGTGTTTTTTATTTCATGAAAATGTGATCTATAGCTTTTGCTTTCTCTTTTAATTAAATAAATAAATAAAGGGGAATATGTGGAAGATACCAACATTAATAAAGATAGCCTAACTTTTTAGAGTTGCACATAGAAATGCTAAGCTTGGGAAAAACAGAAAACTTTCCCAGCACTAAAGTCTCTGTTGTAGATAAAAAAAAAAAAAATTGTAACACAGCAAAAATGCTGGCTCGAAGGGCAGATGCCCCTGGTGCAGCTAAACCTTATGATGGCAAAGTACGATGATTATTTCATTGCTCTTTTGGTAACCACCTATGTTCCTTTTCTGTAACTTTTGCTTGGACAATAAAAACAGAGAGAAAACCTCATTCAGGGTTATTTTCCTAGGAATCCTTCTCTCTTGAAGGTCCTGGAATTAACCCCTTGTGGGCCTCTCACTGCTCTGGAGAAATAGGCTTTGAGTAATCCTTTGCATCTCCATCACTCTGGGAAAGGTGACAAATATGTTTTTTTGCTCTTTTCTTTTTTCCTTCTTTACTGCTGTAATGAACTTCCCCAAGGGCAGATGGGATAGAATGGCCTCACTCTTGGTCAATGGAAGGTAGGAATAAAGGAGTAACTGGGCAAAACTCTGATGGATTACCTCTAACAGAGTATCCTTCCACGAAAGAGGTGTCCATTGTGCATTATAAAACAGGAGGCACTGACAAATCTCATAGCAAGCTGCATTTTGGAGAGGAAGGATAGGCTCAGTGTTGCCTGCAGCCTGCAACATTAGGTGTAAAGAATCCATTTACTTTCTTCCCTGCTCCAAAGTCATGTCATGTAACTGATGGAGATGCTATCTAAAAATTCCACTACCATCTCTATCTCTATGTCTGTCTCTGTCTCCATCTGTATCTCCATCTCTGATCCAAGTCTTTAGAAGTCTGTGTACCCATGAAAATGTGGTAACTGTTGCTTACTGTGCCATTCTGGTACAAAAGGATGGTGATTTTAATTGTCTCCAAGGAACTCACTGCAAAGTTAGGCCAAAGTTATCCAGCAGCTTCCTGGATGTTTCCTCTGACTGGTGCGTGAGACTGGGAGAGTTCTAGCTGCAAGACTCTCAGGAACATGATTTCACCCATGGTACAGAGAGGAAATCTCCTGGTTTTTGTTGCACTGTGCTTGTAATGGTCTGATGGATCAGAAACGTCTTCTGAACTCTTTTCTCAAGCTTGGGCACTACAGTTGTCTATTTATTTGTTTGCTTGCTTCTTTGGATGGTAATTGCGAGAACTGAGCCTTGAGCAGAGAGATCATAGAATGTTCTAAAATATGAAAGTTCTTGGAACAGCCTTGGAGACTGAGTATATCATGAGCCCCAAACTCAAAGGATATCACTCTAGCTCTAAGTGAAGTTACTAGATCACCCCCGGTCCCCAGAGGTATCTGTGGTATCTGAGTCAGAGTGGGCCATGGGCATCACACATCTGGTCATGCAGGTCTCTGGCACTGCTGTGCAGTAAAGGGTATGGGGTGCTCAAACCCTGCACCTTTCAAAGAAATGACTTGCTCTTGACGGGACACAACTTCTACCCATGGAATACCCTCCCTGATAAAAGCGTCTTTGTATGCCTGCAGCATTGGGCCAAGCTGGATAGTTTATGCTAATAATGTGATTTATGGTGAATGCCTGCTTTTGTTTACTTGGGACCCTGGGCCATGCTGTATGACTTCCTGACTGCTGGAGGGGTTGGAGACTGAGTAGCTAAGGTCAGTCATATGGGTGCTCTGTGCCTAAATGACTGACCTCCAATGGAAACCCTGGACATCAAGGCTTGGGTGAGTTTCCCTGGATGACAGTACTTTGTATGTGTTGTCACATATCATTTTCAGGAGAATTAAACTCCATGCATGCTATTCCATGGCAAGAGGACAACTGGTTGCTTACATCTGGTTTCTCCCAGACTCTATCCTATGCATCTTTTTCTTATTCAGATTTGAATCTGTATCCTTTCACTGTACTAAACCATAACCATGAGTATAACAGCTCTCCTGTGAGTTCTTCTAGTGAATCATCAAACCTGCAGTGGTCTTGGGGACCCCTGTCAACAAGGAGCCCTGCAAAGGGAGAGATGCCACTTTGAGCCAAGTTTTAGAGTCTCCATAGCTTTGAAACATTTTTTTCTAGTTGGGTTCAGGCTGATTCTTCTTCATGTGATCCCTTCTGGGAAGTTACATTTTTCTTGTGATCTCTGAGGTCCCTGCCTCCTGGTCCTCTGGCACAGCTTCAGCATCTTCCTGTCTGAACCATTCCACTCTCCAGCTGCAGATTTCTTTGATTTCCTCTGTTTCAGTGACTCAACTTCCATTCACTTCACCAACCCACTCGTGCTGCCACCTCCTCAACCTTGTTCATCACTTGCTATGACTCAGCCTACAAAACCACATGGTCAGAAATCTAGCTCTGCAACCCTGTTGAACCAGGCATTTATGGGTATTAGCCTTGGAGTCAGAGAAGTCCAGGGTCATTTAACTTCTCTGAACTGTAGTTACTCTTCTGTGAAGTGAGGGAGGACTAAATGAGACCATGCATGTAACACTGTTAGTATAATGCCTGGTGCATCCACACCAAGGATTACATACAAGCTACTGTTATCAAACCTGTGATGATTAATTTTATGGGTCAGTTTGGTGGGATTATGAGACACCCAGATGTCTGGTCAATCATTATTTCAGGGTGTGTCTGTGAGGGTGTTTCTGGAAGAGATTAGCAGTCGATTGATGGACTGAGTAAAACAAGCTTCCCTTCCCAATATGGGTGGGCATCATGTAACCTATTGAGAGCCCGAATAGAACAAAAAGGTGAGCTGTCTCTACCTGACTTTGTGAGCTGGGACTTTGGTCTTCGACTGCCCTTAGACTGGAACTTACACCATCACTGCTCCTGGTTCTCAGGCCTTCAGACCTGGACTGGAATTTACACCATTGGTTTTTTGGGTCTCCAGCTTGAAGATGGCAGATCGTGGGACTTCTCAGCCTCCATAACTGTGTGAGCTGGTTCTTTATAATAAATCACATATATATAATCAAATATATATTTTTTCTATTGGACCTGGACTGGAATTTACACCATTGGTTTTTTGGGTCTCCAGCTTGAAGATGGCAGATCGTGGGACTTCTCAGCCTCCATAATTGTGTGAGCTGGTTCTTTATAATAAATCACATATATATAATCAAATATATATTTTTTCTATTGATTTGCTTTCCCAGACTAATACAAAGCCTTACCCTTAAATATGTGATCTGATGTAATTGGCACCTGATTTTGCAGGCTGCCAGGCCTCCCTCAGCCTTGCCCTTCTGCCCTTGCTAGGCTAGATTTAACCACCCATCCCTTCAAGGGCATGCTCACCTTTCCTCATCTCCCTCATCTCCTTGTCCTCCTTCCACAGCTGTGCCTCCTTTCTGTCCCAGTGCTTTGTCAATCCATCTGCCTGTTTTCTCCCTCCCTTCCCTGAGGCTGCTGGACGATGCCAGAGAAAAATCACATAACCATGCTGAATTGGTTCCATTATAAATTTATGGGCTTCCCAGCCTCAGCTGGGCTGCCAGCACTGCTCAGTCATCTTGTAATTATCTGTAGTTGACTTTCTTTCACTGTCCCTTCTGTGGCTGTCTCTGACCTCCACCCAGTCCACCCAGCCCACCTTCACCCTCCCTGTTCCCCACACATGCCCGACTGAGGCTCTGCAGAGAAAAGAGAGACCATCAGACCGTCTGTATTTTTACCTATCTGTACTTCCTTCATAATCGCATCTGAAAAAGTCATTACTCATCACCAGAGTTAACCTTTTCATCAGTACTGGGACTCCTTTGCTTCCTTTTTTCTTCTCTAAAAAAGTGTAAGTCCTGCTCTCTCTCTCGCTCTCTCTCTCTCTCTCTCTCTCTCTCTCTCTCT